>NW_027045284.1:0-267575 GCF_963576615.1 Watersipora subatra
CTAATTAGCTCAATTGGAGCATTTCTAGCATGTTTGGTTGAAATTGGAAATTTACATTCTTCACTTTTGTCAGACAATTGCAATATTCTCTCAATAAGCTAATTAGCTCAATTGGAGCATTTCTAGCATGTTTGGTTGAAATTGGAAATTTACATTTTTCACTTTTGTCAGACAATTGCAATATTCTCACAATAGGCTAATTAGCTCAATTGGAGCATTTCTAGCATGTTTGGTTGAAATTGGAAATTTACATTTTTCAGCTTTGTCAGACTTAATGTAAGAATGTAAGAATTTACATTGTAAAATTCTTACAGTAGGCTTAATTGTGCAATTTGAGCATTTCTAGCATGTTTGGTTGAAATTGGAAATTTACATTTTTCAGTTTTGTCAGACGTTTGTAATATCCTCACAATAAGCTAATTAGCTCAATTGGAGCATTTCTAGCATGTTTGGTTGAAATTGGAAATTTACATTTTTCACTTTTGTCAGACAATTGCAATATTCTCACAATAAGCTAATTAGCTCAATTGGAGCATTTCTAGCATGTTTGGTTGAAATCGGAAATTTACATTTTTCAGTTTTGTCAGACGTTTGTAATATTCTCACAATAAGCTAATTAGCTCAATTGGAGCATTTCTAGCATGTTTGGTTGAAATTGGAACTTTACATTTTTCAGTTTTGTCAGACGTTTGTAATATTCTCACAATAAGCTAATTAGCTCAATTGGAGCATTTCTAGCATGTTTGGTTGAAATTGGAACTTTACATTTTTCAGTTTTGTCAGACGTTTGTAATATTCTCACAATAAGCTAATTAGCTCAATTGGAGCATTTCTAGCATGTTTGGTTGAAATTGGAAATTTACATTTTTCAGTTTTGTCAGACGTTTGTAATATTCTCACAATAAGCTAATTAGCTCAATTGGAGCATTTCTAGCATGTTTAGTTGAAATTGGAAATTTACATTTTTCAGTTTTGTCAGACGTTTGTAATATTCTCACAATAAGCTAATTAGCTCAATTGGAGCATTTTTAGCATGTTTGGTTGAAATTGGAAATTTACATTTTTCAGTTTTGTCAGACGTTTGTAAAATTCTTACAGTAGGCTTATATGCGCAATTTGAGCATTTCTAGCATGTTTAGTTGAAATTGGAAATTTACATTTTTCAGTTTTGTCAGACGTTTGTAATATTCTCACAATAAGCTAATTAGCTCAATTGGAGCATTTCTAGCATGTTTGGTTGAAATTGGAAATTTACATTTTTCAGTTTGGTCAGACGTTTGTAATATTCTCACAATAAGCTAATTAGCTCAATTGGAGCATTTCTAGCATGTTTGGTTGAAATTGGAAATTTACATTTATCAGTTTTGTCAGACGTTTGTAATATTCTCACAAAAAGCTAATTAGCTCAAATGGAGCATTTCTAGCATGTTTGGTTGAAATTGGAAATTTACATTTTTCAGTTTTGTTAGACGTTTGTAATATTCTCACAATAAGCTAATTAGCTCAATTGGAGCATTTCTAGTATGTTTGGTTGAAATTGGAAATTTACATTTTTCACTTTTGTCAGACAATTGCAATATTCTCACAATAAGCTAATTAGCTCAATTGGAGCATTTCTAGCATGTTTGGTTGAACTTGGAAATTTACATTTTTCAGTTTTGTCAGACGTTTGTAATATTCTCACAATAAGCTAATTAGCTCAATTGGAGCATTTCTAGCATGTTTGGTTGAAATTGGAAATTTACATTTTTCACTTTTGTCAGACAATTGCAATATTCTCACAATAAGCTAATTAGCTCAATTGGAGCATTTCTAGCATGTTTGGTTGAAATTGGAAATTTACATTTTTCACTTTTGTCAGACGTTTGTAATATTCTCACAATAAGCTAATTAGCTCAATTGGAGCATTTCTAGCTTGTTTGGTTGAAATTGGAAATTTACATTTTTCAGTTTGGTCAGACGTTTGTAATATTCTCACAATAAGCTAATTAGCTCAATTGGAGCATTTCTAGCATGTTTGGTTGAAATTGAAAATTTGCATTTTTCAGTGTTGTCATAGGTTTTTAATATTCTCATAATAAGCTAACTAGCTCAATTGGAGCATTTCTAGCATGTTTGGTTGAAATTGAAAATTTACATTTTTCAGTTTTGTCAGACGTTTGTAATATTCTCACAATAAGCTAATTAGCTCAATTGGAGCATTTCTAGCATGTTTAGTTGAAATTGGAAATTTACATTTTTCAGTTTTGTCAGACGTTTGTAATATTCTCACAATAAGCTAATTAGCTCAATTGGAGCATTTCTAGCATGTTTGGTTGAAATTGGAAATTTACATTTTTCAGTTTTGTCAGACGTTTGTAATATTCTCACAATAAGCTAATTAGCTCAATTGGAGCATTTCTAGCATGTTTAGTTGAAATTGGAAATTTACATTTTTCACTTTTGTCAGACAATTTCAATATTCTCACAATAAGCTAATTAGCTCAATTGGAGCATTTCTAGCATGTTTGGTTGAAATTGGAAATTTACATTTTTCAGTTTTGTCAGACGTTTGTAAAATTCTTACAGTAGGCTTATTTGCGCAATTTGAGCATTTCTAGCATGTTTGGTTGAAATTGGAAATTTACATTTTTCAGTTTTGTCAGACGTTTGTAAAATTCTTACAGTAGGCTTATTTGCGCAATTTGAGCATTTCTAGCATGTTTGGTTGAAATTGGAAATTTACATTTATCAGTTTTGTCAGACGTTTGTAATATTCTCACAAAAAGCTAATTAGCTCAAATGGAGCATTTCTAGCATGTTTGGTTGAAATTGGAAATTTACATTTTTCAGTTTTGTTAGACGTTTGTAATATTCTCACAATAAGTTAATTAGCTCAATTGGAGCATTTCTAGCATGTTTGGTTGAAATTGGAACTTTACATTTTTCACTTTTGTCAGACAATTGCAATATTCTCACAATAAGCTAAGTAGCTCAATTGGAGCGTTTCTAGCATGTTTAGTTGAAATTGGAAATTTACATTTTTCAGTTTTGTCATCCGTTTGTAATATTCTCACAATAAGCTAATTAGCTCAATTGGAGCATTTCTAGCATGTTTGGTTGAAATTGGAAATTTACATTTTTCAGTTTTGTCAGACGTTTGTAATATTCTCACAATAAGCTAATTAGCTCAATTGGAGCATTTCTAGCATGTTTGGTTGAAATTGGAAATTTACATTTATCAGTTTTGTCAGACGTTTGTAATATTCTCACAAAAAGCTAATTAGCTCAATTGGAGCATTTCTAGCATGTTTGGTTGAAATTGGAAATTTACATTTTTCACTTTTGTCGGACGTTTGTAATATTCTCACAATAAGCTAATTAGCTCAATTGGAGCATTTCTAGCATGTTTGGTTGAAATTGGAAATTGACATTTTTCACTTTTGTCAGACAATTGCAATATTCTCACAATAAGCTAATTAGCTCAATTGGAGCAATTCTAGCATGTTTAGTTGAAATTAGAAATTTACATTTTTCAGTTTTGTCATACGTTTGTAATATTCTCACAATAAGCTAATTAGCTCAATTGGAGCATTTCTAGCATGTTTGGTTGAAATTGGAAATTTACATTTTTCAGTTTTGTCAGACGTTTGTAATATTCCCACAATAAGCTAATTAGCTCAATTGGAGCATTTCTAGCATGTTTGGTTGAAATTGGAAATTTACATTTATCAGTTTTGTCAGACGTTTGTAATATTCTCACAATAAGCTAATTAGCTCAATTGGAGCATTTCTAGCATGTTTGGTTGAAATTGGAAATTTACATTTTTCACTTTTGTCAGACAATTTCAATATTCTCACAATAAGCTAATTAGCTGAATTGGAGCATTTCTAGCATGTTTGGTTGAAATTGGAAATTTACATTTTTCAGTTTTGTCAGACGTTTGTAAAATTCTTACAGTAGGCTTATTTGCGCAATTTGAGCATTTCTAGCATGTTTGGTTGAAATTGGAAATTTACATTTTTCAGTTTTGTCAGACGTTTGTAATATTCTCACAATAAGCTAATTAGCTCAATTGGAGCATTTCTAGCATGTTTGGTTGAAATTGGAAATTTACATTTTCACTTTTGTCAGACGTTTGTAATATTCTCACAATAAGCTAATTAGCTCAATTGGAGCATTTCTAGCATGTTTAGTTGAAATTGGAAATTTACATTTTTCAGTTTTGTCAGACGTTTGTAATATTCTCACAATAAGCTAATTAGCTCAATTGGAGCATTTTTAGCATGTTTGGTTGAAATTGGAAATTTACATTTTTCAGTTTTGTCAGACGTTTGTAAAATTCTTACAGTAGGCTTATATGCGCAATTTGAGCATTTCTAGCGTGTTTGGTTGAAATTGGAAATTTACATTTTTCACTTTTGTCAGACGTTTGTAATATTCTCACAATAAGCTAATTAGCTCAATTGGAGCATTTCTAGCATGTTTGGTTGAAATTGGAAATTTACATTTATCAGTTTTGTCAGACGTTTGTAATATTCTCACAAAAAGCTAATTAGCTCAAATGGAGCATTTCTAGCATGTTTGGTTGAAATTGGAAATTTACATTTTTCAGTTTTGTTAGACGTTTGTAATATTCTCACAATAAGTTAATTAGCTCAATTGGAGCATTTCTAGCATGTTTGGTTGAAATTGGAAATTTACATTTTTCACTTTTGTCAGACAATTGCAATATTCTCACAATAGGCTAATTAGCTCAATTGGAGCATTTCTAGCATGTTTGGTTGAACTTGGAAATTTACATTTTTCAGTTTTGTCAGACGTTTGTAATATTCTCACAATAAGCTAATTAGCTCAATTGGAGCATTTCTAGCATGTTTGGTTGAAATTGGAAATTTACATTTTTCACTTTTGTCAGACAATTGCAATATTCTCACAATAAGCTAATTAGCTCAATTGGAGCATTTCTAGCATGTTTGGTTGAAATTGGAAATTTACATTTTTCACTTTTGTCAGACAATTGCAATATTCTCACAATAAGCTAATTAGCTCAATTGGAGCATTTCTAGCATGTTTGGTTGAAATTGGAAATTTACATTTTTCACTTTTGTCAGACAATTGCAATATTCTCACAATAAGCTAATTAGCTCAATTGGAGCATTTCTAGCATGTTTGGTTGAAATTGGAAATTTACATTTTTCACTTTTGTCAGACAATTGCAATATTCTCACAATAAGCTAATTAGCTCAATTGGAGCATTTCTAGCATGTTTGGTTGAAATTGGAAATTTACATTTTTCACTTTTGTCAGACGTTTGTAATATTCTCACAATAAGCTAATTAGCTCAATTGGAGCATTTCTAGCTTGTTTGGTTGAAATTGGAAATTTACATTTTTCAGTTTGGTCAGACGTTTGTAATATTCTCACAATAAGCTAATTAGCTCAATTGGAGCATTTCTAGCATGTTTGGTTGAAATTGAAAATTTGCATTTTTCAGTGTTGTCATAGGTTTGTAATATTCTCATGATAAGCTAACTAGCTCAATTGGAGCATTTCTAGCATGTTTGGTTGAAATTGAAAATTTACATTTTTCAGTTTTGTCAGACGTTTGTAATATTCTCACAATAAGCTAATTAGCTCAATTGGAGCATTTCTAGCATGTTTGGTTGAAATTGGAAATTTACATTCTTCAGTTTTGTCAGACGTTTGTAATATTCTCACAATAAGTTAATTAGCTCAATTGGAGCATTTCTAGCATGTTTGGTTGAAATTGGAACTTTACATTTTTCAGTTTTGTCAGACAATTGCAATATTCTCACAGTAAGCTAAGTAGCTCAATTGGAGCGTTTCTAGCATGTTTAGTTGAAATTGGAAATTTACATTTTTCAGTTTTGTCATCCGTTTGTAATATTCTCACAATAAGCTAATTAGCTCAATTGGAGCATTTCTAGCATGTTTGGTTGAAATTGGAAATTTACATTTTTCAGTTTTGTCAGACGTTTGTAATATTCTCACAATAAGCTAATTAGCTCAATTGGAGCATTTCTAGCATGTTTGGTTGAAATTGGAAATTTACATTTATCAGTTTTGTCAGACGTTTGTAATATTCTCACAAAAAGCTAATTAGCTCAATTGGAGCATTTCTAGCATGTTTGGTTGAAATTGGAAATTTACATTTTTCACTTTTGTCGGACGTTTGTAATATTCTCACAATAAGCTAATTAGCTCAATTGGAGCATTTCTAGCATGTTTGGTTGAAATTGGAAATTGACATTTTTCACTTTTGTCAGACAATTGCAATATTCTCACAATAAGCTAATTAGCTCAATTGGAGCATTTCCAGCATGTTTAGTTGAAATTAGAAATTTACATTTTTCAGTTTTGTCATACGTTTGTAATATTCTCACAATAAGCTAATTAGCTCAATTGGAGCATTTCTAGCATGTTTGGTTGAAATTGGAAATTTACATTTTTCAGTTTTGTCAGACGTTTGTAATATTCTCACAATAAGCTAATTAGCTCAATTGGAGCATTTCTAGCATGTTTGGTTGAAATTGGAAATTTACATTTATCAGTTTTGTCAGACGTTTGTAATATTCTCACAATAAGCTAATTAGCTCAATTGGAGCATTTCTAGCATGTTTGGTTGAAATTGGAAATTTACATTTTTCACTTTTGTCAGACAATTTCAATATTCTCACAATAAGCTAATTAGCTCAATTGGAGCATTTCTAGCATGTTTGGTTGAAATTGGAAATTTACATTTTTCAGTTTTGTCAGACGTTTGTAAAATTCTTACAGTAGGCTTATTTGCGCAATTTGAGCATTTCTAGCATGTTTGGTTGAAATTGGAAATTTACATTTTTCAGTTTTGTCAGACGTTTGTAATATTCTCACAATAAGCTAATTAGCTCAATTGGAGCATTTCTAGCATGTTTGGTTGAAATTGGAAATTTACATTTTTCAGTTTTGTCAGACGTTTGTAATATTCTCACAATAAGCTAATTAGCTCAATTGGAGCATTTCTAGCATGTTTAGTTGAAATTGGAAATTTACATTTTTCAGTTTTGTCAGACGTTCGTAATATTCTCACAATAAGCTAATTAGCTCAATTGGAGCATTTTTAGCATGTTTGGTTGAAATTGGAAATTTACATTTTTCAGTTTTGTCAGACGTTTGTAAAATTCTTACAGTAGGCTTATATGCGCAATTTGAGCATTTCTAGCGTGTTTGGTTGAAATTGGAAATTTACATTTTTCACTTTTGTCAGACGTTTGTAATATTCTCACAATAAGCTAATTAGCTCAATTGGAGCATTTCTAGCATGTTTGGTTGAAATTGGAAATTTACATTTTTCGCTTTTGTCAGACAATTGCAATATTCTCACAATAAGCTAATTAGCTCAATTGGAGCATTTCTAGCATGTTTGGTTGAAATTGGAAATTTACATTTTTCAGTTTTGTCAGACGTTTGTAATATTCTCACAATAAGCTAATTAGCTCAATTGGAGCATTTCTAGCATGTTTGGTTGAAATTGGAAATTTACATTTTTCAGTTTGGTCAGACGTTTGTAATATTCTCACAATAAGCTAATTAGCTCAATTGGAGCATTTCTAGCATGTTTGGTTGAAATTGGAAATTTACATTTATCAGTTTTGTCAGACGTTTGTAATATTCTCACAAAAAGCTAATTAGCTCAAATGGAGCATTTCTAGCATGTTTGGTTGAAATTGGAAATTTACATTTTTCAGTTTTGTTAGACGTTTGTAATATTCTCACAATAAGCTAATTAGCTCAATTGGAGCATTTCTAGCATGTTTGGTTGAAATTGGAAATTTTCATTTTTCACTTTTGTCAGACAATTGAAATATTCTCACAATAAGCTAATTAGCTCAATTGGAGCATTTCTAGCATGTTTGGTTGAACTTGGAAATTTACATTTTTCAGTTTTGTCAGACGTTTGTAATATTCTCACAATAAGCTAATTAGCTCAATTGGAGCATTTCTAGCATGTTTGGTTGAAATTGGAAATTTACATTTTTCACTTTTGTCAGACAATTGCAATATTCTCACAATAAGCTAATTAGCTCAATTGGAGCATTTCTAGCATGTTTGGTTGAAATTGGAAATTACATTTTTCAGTTTTGTCAGACAATTGCAATATTCTCACAATAAGCTAATTAGCTCAATTGGAGCATTTCTAGCATGTTTGGTTGAAATTGGAAACTTACATTTTTCAGTTTTGTCAGACGTTTGTAATATTCTCACAATAAGCTAATTAGCTCAATTGGAGCATTTCTAGCATGTTTAGTTGAAATTGGAAATTTGCATTTTTCACTTTTGTCAGACAATTGCAATATTATCCCAATAAGCTAATTAGCTCAATTGGAGCATTTCTAGCATGTTTGGTTGAAATTGGAAATTTACATTTTTCAGTTTTGTCAGACGTTTGTAATATTCTCACAATAAGCTAATTAGCTCAATTGGAGCATTTCTAGCATGTTTGGTTGAAATTGGAAATTTACATTCTTCAGTTTTGTCAGACGTTTGTAATATTCTCACAATAAGCTAATTAGCTCAATTGGAGCATTTCTAGCATGTTTGGTTGAAATTGGAAATTTACATTTTTCACTTTTGTCAGACAATTGCAATATTCTCTCAATAAGCTAATTAGCTCAATTGGAGCATTTCTAGCATGTTTGGTTGAAATTGGAAATTTACATTTTTCAGCTTTGTCAGACTTAATGTAAGAATGTAAGAATTTACATTGTAAAATTCTTACAGTAGGCTTAATTGTGCAATTTGAGCATTTCTAGCATGTTTGGTTGAAATTGGAAATTTACATTTTTCAGTTTTGTCAGACGTTTGTAATATCCTCACAATAAGCTAATTAGCTCAATTGGAGCATTTCTAGCATGTTTGGTTGAAATTGGAAATTTACATTTTTCACTTTTGTCAGACAATTGCAATATTCTCACAATAAGCTAATTAGCTCAATTGGAGCATTTCTAGCATGTTTGGTTGAAATCGGAAATTTACATTTTTCCGTTTTGTCAGACGTTTGTAATATTCTCACAATAAGCTAATTAGCTCAATTGGAGCATTTCTAGCATGTTTGGTTGAAATTGGAACTTTACATTTTTCAGTTTTGTCAGACGTTTGTAATATTCTCACAATAAGCTAATTAGCTCAATTGGAGCATTTCTAGCATGTTTGGTTGAAATTGGAACTTTACATTTTTCAGTTTTGTCAGACGTTTGTAATATTCTCACAATAAGCTAATTAGCTCAATTGGAGCATTTCTAGCATGTTTGGTTGAAATTGGAAATTTACATTTTTCAGTTTTGTCAGACGTTTGTAATATTCTCACAATAAGCTAATTAGCTCAATTGGAGCATTTCTAGCATGTTTAGTTGAAATTGGAAATTTACATTTTTCAGTTTTGTCAGACGTTTGTAATATTCTCACAATAAGCTAATTAGCTCAATTGGAGCATTTTTAGCATGTTTGGTTGAAATTGGAAATTTACATTTTTCAGTTTTGTCAGACGTTTGTAAAATTCTTACAGTAGGCTTATATGCGCAATTTGAGCATTTCTAGCATGTTTAGTTGAAATTGGAAATTTACATTTTTCAGTTTTGTCAGACGTTTGTAATATTCTCACAATAAGCTAATTAGCTCAATTGGAGCATTTCTAGCATGTTTGGTTGAAATTGGAAATTTACATTTTTCAGTTTGGTCAGACGTTTGTAATATTCTCACAATAAGCTAATTAGCTCAATTGGAGCATTTCTAGCATGTTTGGTTGAAATTGGAAATTTACATTTATCAGTTTTGTCAGACGTTTGTAATATTCTCACAAAAAGCTAATTAGCTCAAATGGAGCATTTCTAGCATGTTTGGTTGAAATTGGAAATTTACATTTTTCAGTTTTGTTAGACGTTTGTAATATTCTCACAATAAGCTAATTAGCTCAATTGGAGCATTTCTAGTATGTTTGGTTGAAATTGGAAATTTACATTTTTCACTTTTGTCAGACAATTGCAATATTCTCACAATAAGCTAATTAGCTCAATTGGAGCATTTCTAGCATGTTTGGTTGAACTTGGAAATTTACATTTTTCAGTTTTGTCAGACGTTTGTAATATTCTCACAATAAGCTAATTAGCTCAATTGGAGCATTTCTAGCATGTTTGGTTGAAATTGGAAATTTACATTTTTCACTTTTGTCAGACAATTGCAATATTCTCACAATAAGCTAATTAGCTCAATTGGAGCATTTCTAGCATGTTTGGTTGAAATTGGAAATTTACATTTTTCACTTTTGTCAGACGTTTGTAATATTCTCACAATAAGCTAATTAGCTCAATTGGAGCATTTCTAGCTTGTTTGGTTGAAATTGGAAATTTACATTTTTCAGTTTGGTCAGACGTTTGTAATATTCTCACAATAAGCTAATTAGCTCAATTGGAGCATTTCTAGCATGTTTGGTTGAAATTGAAAATTTGCATTTTTCAGTGTTGTCATAGGTTTTTAATATTCTCATAATAAGCTAACTAGCTCAATTGGAGCATTTCTAGCATGTTTGGTTGAAATTGAAAATTTACATTTTTCAGTTTTGTCAGACGTTTGTAATATTCTCACAATAAGCTAATTAGCTCAATTGGAGCATTTCTAGCATGTTTAGTTGAAATTGGAAATTTACATTTTTCAGTTTTGTCAGACGTTTGTAATATTCTCACAATAAGCTAATTAGCTCAATTGGAGCATTTCTAGCATGTTTGGTTGCAATTGGAAATTACATTTTTCAGTTTTGTCAGACAATTGCAATATTCTCACAATAAGCTAATTAGCTCAATTGGAGCATTTCTAGCATGTTTGGTTGAAATTGGAAATTTACATTTTTCAGTTTTGTCAGACGTTTGTAATATTCTCACAATAAGCTAATTAGCTCAATTGGAGCATTTCTAGCATGTTTAGTTGAAATTGGAAATTTACATTTTTCAGTTTTGTCAGACGTTTGTAATATTCTCACAATAAGCTAATTAGCTCAATTGGAGCATTTTTAGCATGTTTGGTTGAAATTGGAAATTTACATTTTTCAGTTTTGTCAGACGTTTGTAAAATTCTTACAGTAGGCTTATTTGTGCAATTTGAGCATTTCTAGCATGTTTGGTTGAAATTGGAAATTTACATTTTTCAGTTTTGTCAGACGTTTGTAATATCCTCACAATAAGCTAATTAGCTCAATTGGAGCATTTCTAGCATGTTTGGTTGAAATTGGAAATTTACATTTTTCACTTTTGTCAGACAATTGCAATATTCTCACAATAAGCTAATTAGCTCAATTGGAGCATTTCTAGCATGTTTGGTTGAAATTGGAAATTTACATTTTTCAGTTTTGTCAGACGTTTGTAATATTCTCACAATAAGCTAATTAGCTCAATTGGAGCATTTCTAGCATGTTTGGTTGAAATTGGAACTTTACATTTTTCAGTTTTGTCAGACGTTTGTAATATTCTCACAATAAGCTAATTAGCTCAATTGGAGCATTTCTAGCATGTTTGGTTGAAATTGGAACTTTACATTTTTCAGTTTTGTCAGACGTTTGTAATATTCTCACAATAAGCTAATTAGCTCAATTGGAGCATTTCTAGCATGTTTGGTTGAAATTGGAAATTTACATTTTTCAGTTTTGTCAGACGTTTGTAATATTCTCACAATAAGCTAATTAGCTCAATTGGAGCATTTCTAGCATGTTTAGTTGAAATTGGAAATTTACATTTTTCAGTTTTGTCAGACGTTTGTAATATTCTCACAATAAGCTAATTAGCTCAATTGGAGCATTTTTAGCATGTTTGGTTGAAATTGGAAATTTACATTTTTCAGTTTTGTCAGACGTTTGTAAAATTCTTACAGTAGGCTTATATGCGCAATTTGAGCATTTCTAGCGTGTTTGGTTGAAATTGGAAATTTACATTTTTCACTTTTGTCAGACGTTTGTAATATTCTCACAATAAGCTAATTAGCTCAATTGGAGCATTTCTAGCATGTTTGGTTGAAATTGGAAATTTACATTTTTCGCTTTTGTCAGACAATTGCAATATTCTCACAATAAGCTAATTAGCTCAATTGGAGCATTTCTAGCATGTTTGGTTGAAATTGGAAATTTACATTTTTCAGTTTTGTCAGACGTTTGTAATATTCTCACAATAAGCTAATTAGCTCAATTGGAGCATTTCTAGCATGTTTGGTTGAAATTGGAAATTTACATTTTTCAGTTTGGTCAGACGTTTGTAATATTCTCACAATAAGCTAATTAGCTCAATTGGAGCATTTCTAGCATGTTTGGTTGAAATTGGAAATTTACATTTATCAGTTTTGTCAGACGTTTGTAATATTCTCACAAAAAGCTAATTAGCTCAAATGGAGCATTTCTAGCATGTTTGGTTGAAATTGGAAATTTACATTTTTCAGTTTTGTTAGACGTTTTTAAAATTCTCACAATAAGCTAATTAGCTCAATTGGAGCATTTCTAGCATGTTTGGTTGAAATTGGAAATTTACATTTTTCACTTTTGTCAGACAATTGCAATATTCTCACAATAAGCTAATTAGCTCAATTGGAGCATTTCTAGCATGTTTGGTTGAACTTGGAAATTTACATTTTTCAGTTTTGTCAGACGTTTGTAATATTCTCACAATAAGCTAATTAGCTCAATTGGAGCATTTCTAGCATGTTTGGTTGAAATTGGAAATTTACATTTTTCACTTTTGTCAGACAATTGCAATATTCTCACAATAAGCTAATTAGCTCAATTGGAGCATTTCTAGCATGTTTGGTTGAAATTGGAAATTTACATTTTTCACTTTTGTCAGACAATTGCAATATTCTCACAATAAGCTAATTAGCTCAATTGGAGCATTTCTAGCATGTTTGGTTGAAATTGGAAATTTACATTTTTCACTTTTGTCAGACAATTGCAATATTCTCACAATAAGCTAATTAGCTCAATTGGAGCATTTCTAGCATGTTTGGTTGAAATTGGAAATTTACATTTTTCACTTTTGTCAGACAATTGCAATATTCTCACAATAAGCTAATTAGCTCAATTGGAGCATTTCTAGCATGTTTGGTTGAAATTGGAAATTTACATTTTTCACTTTTGTCAGACGTTTGTAATATTCTCACAATAAGCTAATTAGCTCAATTGGAGCATTTCTAGCTTGTTTGCTTGAAATTGGAAATTTACATTTTTCAGTTTGGTCAGACGTTTGTAATATTCTCACAATAAGCTAATTAGCTCAATTGGAGCATTTCTAGCATGTTTGGTTGAAATTGAAAATTTGCATTTTTCAGTGTTGTCATAGGTTTGTAATATTCTCATAATAAGCTAACTAGCTCAATTGGAGCATTTCTAGCATGTTTGGTTGAAATTGAAAATTTACATTTTTCAGTTTTGTCAGACGTTTGTAATATTCTCACAATAAGCTAATTAGCTCAATTGGAGCATTTCTAGCATGTTTAGTTGAAATTGGAAATTTACATTTTTCAGTTTTGTCAGACGTTTGTAATATTCTCACAATAAGCTAATTAGCTCAATTGGAGCATTTCTAGCATGTTTGGTTGAAATTGGAAATTACATTTTTCAGTTTTGTCAGACAATTGCAATATTCTCACAATAAGCTAATTAGCTCAATTGGAGCATTTCTAGCATGTTTGGTTGAAATTGGAAATTTACATTTTTCAGTTTTGTCAGACGTTTGTAATATTCTCACAATAAGCTAATTAGCTCAATTGGAGCATTTCTAGCATGTTTAGTTGAAATTGGAAATTTACATTTTTCAGTTTTGTCAGACGTTTGTAATATTCTCACAATAAGCTAGTTAGCTCAATTGGAGCATTTTTAGCATGTTTGGTTGAAATTGGAAATTTACATTTTTCAGTTTTGTCAGACGTTTGTAAAATTCTTACAGTAGGCTTATATGCGCAATTTGAGCATTTCTAGCGTGTTTGGTTGAAATTGGAAATTTACATTTTTCACTTTTGTCAGACGTTTGTAATATTCTCACAATAAGCTAATTAGCTCAATTGGAGCATTTCTAGCATGTTTGGTTGAAATTGGAAATTTACATTTTTCGCTTTTGTCAGACAATTGCAATATTCTCACAATAAGCTAATTAGCTCAATTGGAGCATTTCTAGCATGTTTGGTTGAAATTGGAAAT
Organism: Watersipora subatra; assembly: GCF_963576615.1. NCBI lineage: Eukaryota > Metazoa > Bryozoa > Gymnolaemata > Cheilostomatida > Watersiporidae > Watersipora > Watersipora subatra. Next base: position 14,208 of record NW_027045284.1, read on the forward strand.
TTACATTTTTCAGTTTTGTCAGACGTTTGTAATATTCTCACAATAAGCTAATTAGCTCAATTGGAGCATTTCTAGCATGTTTGGTTGAAATTGGAAATTTACATTTTTCAGTTTGGTCAGACGTTTGTAATATTCTCACAATAAGCTAATTAGCTCAATTGGAGCATTTCTAGCATGTTTGGTTGAAATTGGAAATTTACATTTTTCAGTTTTGTCAGACGTTTGTAATATTCTCACAAAAAGCTAATTAGCTCAAATGGAGCATTTCTAGCATGTTTGGTTGAAATTGGAAATTTACATTTTTCAGTTTTGTTAGACGTTTGTAATATTCTCACAATAAGTTAATTAGCTCAATTGGAGCATTTCTAGCATGTTTGGTTGAAATTGGAAATTTACATTTTTCACTTTTGTCAGACAATTGCAATATTCTCACAATAAGCTAATTAGCTCAATTGGAGCATTTCTAGCATGTTTGGTTGAACTTGGAAATTTACATTTTTCAGTTTTTCAGACGTTTGTAATATTCTCACAATAAGCTAATTAGCTCAATTGGAGCATTTCTAGCATGTTTGGTTGAAATTGGAAATTTACATTTATCAGTTTTGTCAGACGTTTGTAATATTCTCACAAAAAGCTAATTAGCTCAAATGGAGCATTTCTAGCATGTTTGGTTGAAATTGGAAATTTACATTTTTCAGTTTTGTTAGACGTTTGTAATATTCTCACAATAAGCTAATTAGCTCAATTGGAGCATTTCTAGCATGTTTGGTTGAAATTGGAAATTTACATTTTTCACTTTTGTCAGACAATTGCAATATTCTCACAATAAGCTAATTAGCTCAATTGGAGCATTTCTAGCATGTTTGGTTGAACTTGGAAATTTACATTTTTCAGTTTTGTCAGACGTTTGTAATATTCTCACAATAAGCTAATTAGCTCAATTGGAGCATTTCTAGCATGTTTGGTTGAAATTGGAAATTTACATTTTTCACTTTTGTCAGACAATTGCAATATTCTCACAATAAGCTAATTAGCTCAATTGGAGCATTTCTAGCATGTTTGGTTGAAATTGGAAATTTACATTTTTCACTTTTGTCAGACAATTGCAATATTCTCACAATAAGCTAATTAGCTCAATTGGAGCATTTCTAGCATGTTTGGTTGAAATTGGAAATTTACATTTTTCACTTTTGTCAGACAATTGCAACATTCTCACAATAAGCTAATTAGCTCAATTGGAGCATTTCTAGCATGTTTGGTTGAAATTGGAAATTTACATTTTTCACTTTTGTCAGACAATTGCAATATTCTCACAATAAGCTAATTAGCTCAATTGGAGCATTTCTAGCATGTTTGGTTGAAATTGGAAATTTACATTTTTCACTTTTGTCAGACGTTTGTAATATTCTCACAATAAGCTAATTAGCTCAATTGGAGCATTTCTAGCTTGTTTGGTTGAAATTGGAAATTTACATTTTTCAGTTTGGTCAGACGTTTGTAATATTCTCACAATAAGCTAATTAGCTCAATTGGAGCATTTCTAGCATGTTTGGTTGAAATTGAAAATTTGCATTTTTCAGTGTTGTCATAGGTTTGTAATATTCTCATAACAAGCTAACTAGCTCAATTGGAGCATTTCTAGCATGTTTGGTTGAAATTGAAAATTTACATTTTTCAGTTTTGTCAGACGTTTGTAATATTCTCACAATAAGCTAATTAGCTCAATTGGAGCATTTCTAGCATGTTTAGTTGAAATTGGAAATTTACATTTTTCAGTTTTGTCAGACGTTTGTAATATTCTCACAATAAGCTAATTAGCTCAATTGGAGCATTTCTAGCATGTTTGGTTGAAATTGGAAATTACATTTTTCAGTTTTGTCAGACGTTTGTAATATTCTCACAATAAGCTAATTAGCTCCATTGGAGCATTTCTAGCATGTTTGGTTGAAATTAGAAATTTACATTTTTCAGTTTTGTCAGACGTTTGTAATATTCTCACAATAAGCTAATTAGCTCAATTGGAGCATTTCTAGCATGTTTAGTTGAAATTGGAAATTTACATTTTTCAGTTTTGTCAGACGTTTGTAATATTCTCACAATAAGCTAATTAGCTCAATTGGAGCATTTTTAGCATGTTTGGTTGAAATTGGAAATTTACATTTTTCAGTTTTGTCAGACGTTTGTAAAATTCTTACAGTAGGCTTATATGCGCAATTTGAGCATTTCTAGCGTGTTTGGTTGAAATTGGAAATTTACATTTTTCACTTTTGTCAGACGTTTGTAATATTCTCACAATAAGCTAATTAGCTCAATTGGAGCATTTCTAGCATGTTTGGTTGAAATTGGAAATTTACATTTTTCGCTTTTGTCAGACAATTGCAATATTCTCACAATAAGCTAATTAGCTCAATTGGAGCATTTCTAGCATGTTTGGTTGAAATTGGAAATTTACATTTTTCAGTTTTGTCAGACGTTTGTAATATTCTCACAATAAGCTAATTAGCTCAATTGGAGCATTTCTAGCATGTTTGGTTGAAATTGGAAATTTACATTTTTCAGTTTGGTCAGACGTTTGTAATATTCTCACAATAAGCTAATTAGCTCAATTGGAGCATTTCTAGCATGTTTGGTTGAAATTGGAAATTTACATTTATCAGTTTTGTCAGACGTTTGTAATATTCTCACAAAAAGCTAATTAGCTCAAATGGAGCATTTCTAGCATGTTTGGTTGAAATTGGAAATTTACATTTTTCAGTTTTGTTAGACGTTTGTAATATTCTCACAATAAGCTAATTAGCTCAATTGGAGCATTTCTAGCATGTTTGGTTGAAATTGGAAATTTACATTTTTCACTTTTGTCAGACAATTGCAATATTCTCACAATAAGCTAATTAGCTCAATTGGAGCATTTCTAGCATGTTTGGTTGAACTTGGAAATTTACATTTTTCAGTTTTGTCAGACGTTTGTAATATTCTCACAATAAGCTAATTAGCTCAATTGGAGCATTTCTAGCATGTTTGGTTGAAATTGGAAATTTACATTTTTCACTTTTGTCAGACAATTGCAATATTCTCACAATAAGCTAATTAGCTCAATTGGAGCATTTCTAGCATGTTTGGTTGAAATTGGAAATTACATTTTTCAGTTTTGTCAGACAATTGCAATATTCTCACAATAAGCTAATTAGCTCAATTGGAGCATTTCTAGCATGTTTGGTTGAAATTGGAAATTTACATTTTTCAGTTTTGTCAGACGTTTGTAATATTCTCACAATAAGCTAATTAGCTCAATTGGAGCATTTCTAGCATGTTTAGTTGAAATTGGAAATTTGCATTTTTCACTTTTGTCAGACAATTGCAATATTCTCCCAATAAGCTAATTAGCTCAATTGGAGCATTTCTAGCATGTTTGGTTGAAATTGGAAATTTACATTTTTCAGTTTTGTCAGACGTTTGTAATATTCTCACAATAAGCTAATTAGCTCAATTGGAGCATTTCTAGCATGTTTGGTTGAAATTGGAAATTTACATTCTTCAGTTTTGTCAGACGTTTGTAATATTCTCACAATAAGCTAATTAGCTCAATTGGAGCATTTCTAGCATGTTTGGTTGAAATTGGAAATTTACATTTTTCACTTTTGTCAGACAATTGCAATATTCTCTCAATAAGCTAATTAGCTCAATTGGAGCATTTCTAGCATGTTTGGTTGAAATTGGAAATTTACATTTTTCAGCTTTGTCAGACTTAATGTAAGAATGTAAGAATTTACATTGTAAAATTCTTACAGTAGGCTTAATTGTGCAATTTGAGCATTTCTAGCATGTTTGGTTGAAATTGGAAATTTACATTTTTCAGTTTTGTCAGACGTTTGTAATATCCTCACAATAAGCTAATTAGCTCAATTGGAGCATTTCTAGCATGTTTGGTTGAAATTGGAAATTTACATTTTTCACTTTTGTCAGACAATTGCAATATTCTCACAATAAGCTAATTAGCTCAATTGGAGCATTTCTAGCATGTTTGGTTGAAATTGGAAATTTACATTTTTCAGTTTTGTCAGACGTTTGTAATATTCTCACAATAAGCTAATTAGCTCAATTGGAGCATTTCTAGCATGTTTGGTTGAAATTGGAACTTTACATTTTTCAGTTTTGTCAGACGTTTGTAATATTCTCACAATAAGCTAATTAGCTCAATTGGAGCATTTCTAGCATGTTTGGTTGAAATTGGAACTTTACATTTTTCAGTTTTGTCAGACGTTTGTAATATTCTCACAATAAGCTAATTAGCTCAATTGGAGCATTTCTAGCATGTTTGGTTGAAATTGGAAATTTACATTTTTCAGTTTTGTCAGACGTTTGTAATATTCTCACAATAAGCTAATTAGCTCAATTGGAGCATTTCTAGCACGTTTAGTTGAAATTGGAAATTTACATTTTTCAGTTTTGTCAGACGTTTGTAATATTCTCACAATAAGCTAATTAGCTCAATTGGAGCATTTTTAGCATGTTTGGTTGAAATTGGAAATTTACATTTTCAGTTTTGTCAGACGTTTGTAAAATTCTTACAGTAGGCTTATATGCGCAATTTGAGCATTTCTAGCGTGTTTGGTTGAAATTGGAAATTTACATTTTTCACTTTTGTCAGACGTTTGTAATATTTTCACAATAAGCTAATTAGCTCAATTGGAGCATTTCTAGCATGTTTGGTTGAAATTGGAAATTTACATTTATCAGTTTTGTCAGACGTTTGTAATATTCTCACAAAAAGCTAATTAGCTCAAATGGAGCATTTCTAGCATGTTTGGTTGAAATTGGAAATTTACATTTTTCAGTTTTGTTAGACGTTTGTAATATTCTCACAATAAGCTAATTAGCTCAATTGGAGCATTTCTAGCATGTTTGGTTGAAATTGGAAATTTACATTTTTCACTTTTGTCAGACAATTGCAATATTCTCACAATAAGCTAATTAGCTCAATTGGAGCATTTCTAGCATGTTTGGTTGAACTTGGAAATTTACATTTTTCAGTTTTGTCAGACGTTTGTAATATTCTCACAATAAGCTAATTAGCTCAATTGGAGCATTTCTAGCATGTTTGGTTGAAATTGGAAATTTACATTTTTCACTTTTGTCAGACAATTGCAATATTCTCACAATAAGCTAATTAGCTCAATTGGAGCATTTCTAGCATGTTTGGTTGAAATTGGAAATTTACATTTTTCACTTTTGTCAGACAATTGCAATATTCTCACAATAAGCTAATTAGCTCAATTGGAGCATTTCTAGCATGTTTGGTTGAAATTGGAAATTTACATTTTTCACTTTTGTCAGACAATTGCAATATTCTCACAATAAGCTAATTAGCTCAATTGGAGCATTTCTAGCATGTTTGGTTGAAATTGGAAATTTACATTTTCCACTTTTGTCAGACAATTGCAATATTCTCACAATAAGCTAATTAGCTCAATTGGAGCATTTCTAGCATGTTTGGTTGAAATTGGAAATTTACATTTTTCACTTTTGTCAGACGTTTGTAATATTCTCACAATAAGCTAATTAGCTCAATTGGAGCATTTCTAGCTTGTTTGGTTGAAATTGGAAATTTACATTTTTCAGTTTGGTCAGACGTTTGTAATATTCTCACAATAAGCTAATTAGCTCAATTGGAGCATTTCTAGCATGTTTGGTTGAAATTGAAAATTTGCATTTTTCAGTGTTGTCATAGGTTTGTAATATTCTCATAATAAGCTAACTAGCTCAATTTGAGCATTTCTAGCATGTTTGGTTGAAATTGAAAACTTACATTTTTCTGTTTTGTCAGACGTTTGTAATATTCTCACAATAAGCTAATTAGCTCAATTGGAGCATTTCTAGCATGTTTAGTTGAAATTGGAAAATTACATTTTTCAGTTTTGTCAGACGTTTGTAATATTCTCACAATAAGCTAATTAGCTCAATTGGAGCATTTCTAGCATGTTTGGTTGAAATTGGAAATTACATTTTTCAGTTTTGTCAGACAATTGCAATATTCTCACAATAAGCTAATTAGCTCAATTGGAGCATTTCTAGCATGTTTGGTTGAAATTGGAAATTTACATTTTTCAGTTTTGTCAGACGTTTGTAATATTCTCACAATAAGCTAATTAGCTCAATTGGAGCATTTCTAGCATGTTTAGTTGAAATTGGAAATTTGCATTTTTCACTTTTGTCAGACAATTGCAATATTCTCCCAATAAGCTAATTAGCTCAATTGGAGCATTTCTAGCATGTTTGGTTGAAATTGGAAATTTACATTTTTCAGTTTTGTCAGACGTTTGTAATATTCTCACAATAAGCTAATTAGCTCAATTGGAGCATTTCTAGCATGTTTGGTTGAAATTGGAAATTTACATTCTTCAGTTTTGTCAGACGTTTGTAATATTCTCACAATAAGCTAATTAGCTCAATTGGAGCATTTCTAGCATGTTTGGTTGAAATTGGAAATTTACATTTTTCACTTTTGTCAGACAATTGCAATATTCTCTCAATAAGCTAATTAGCTCAATTGGAGCATTTCTAGCATGTTTGGTTGAAATTGGAAATTTACATTTTTCAGCTTTGTCAGACTTAATGTAAGAATGTAAGAATTTACATTGTAAAATTCTTACAGTAGGCTTATTTGTGCAATTTGAGCATTTCTAGCATGTTTGGTTGAAATTGGAAATTTACATTTTTCAGTTTTGTCAGACGTTTGTAATATCCTCACAATAAGCTAATTAGCTCAATTGGAGCATTTCTAGCATGTTTGGTTGAAATTGGAAATTTAGCTTTTTCACTTTTGTCAGACAATTGCAATATTCTCACAATAAGCTAATTAGCTCAATTGGAGCATTTCTAGCATGTTTGGTTGAAATTGGAAATTTACATCTTTCAGTTTTGTCAGACGTTTGTAATATTCTCACAATAAGCTAATTAGCTCAATTGGAGCATTTCTAGCATGTTTGGTTGAAATTGGAACTTTACATTTTTCAGTTTTGTCAGACGTTTGTAATATTCTCACAATAAGCTAATTAGCTCAATTGGAGCATTTCTAGCATGTTTGGTTAAAATTGGAACTTTACATTTTTCAGTTTTGTCAGACGTTTGTAATATTCTCACAATAAGCTAATTAGCTCAATTGGAGCATTTCTAGCATGTTTGGTTGAAATTGGAACTTTACATTTTTCACTTTTGTCAGGCAATTGCAATATTCTCACAATAAGCTAATTAGCTCAATTGGAGCATTTCTAGCATGTTTGGTTGAAATTGGAAATTTACATTTTTCAGTTTTGTCAGACGTTTGTAATATTCTCACAATAAGCTAATTAGCTCAATTGGAGCATTTCTAGCATGTTTGGTTGAAATTGGAACTTTACATTTTTCAGTTTTGTCAGACGTTTGTAATATTCTCACAATAAGCTAATTAGCTCAATTGGAGCATTTCTAGCATGTTTGGTTGAAATTGGAACTTTACATTTTTCAGTTTTGTCAGACGTTTGTAATATTCTCACAATAAGCTAATTAGCTCAATTGGAGCATTTCTAGCATGTTTGGTTGAAATTGGAACTTTACATTTTTCACTTTTGTCAGACAATTGCAATATTCTCACAATAAGCTAATTAGCTCAATTGGAGCATTTCTAGCATGTTTGGTTGAAATTTGAAATTGACATTTTTCACTTTTGTCAGACAATTGCAATATTCTCACAATAAGCTAATTAGCTCAATTGGAGCATTTCTAGCATGTTTAGTTGAAATTGGAAATTTACATTTTTCAGTTTTGTCATACGTTTGTAATATTCTCACAATACGCTAATTAGCTCAATTGGAGCATTTCTAGCATGTTTGGTTGAAATTGGAAGTTTACATTTTTCAGTTTTGTCAGACGTTTGTAATATTCTCACAATAAGCTAATTAGCTCAATTGGAGCATTTCTAGCATGTTTGGTTGAAATTGGAAATTTACATTTATCAGTTTTGTCAGACGTTTGTAATAATCTCACAAAAAGCTAATTAGCTCAATTGGAGCATTTCTAGCATGTTTGGTTGAAATTGGAAATTTACATTTTTCAGTTTTGTCAGACGTTTGTAATATCCTCACAATAAGCTAATTAGCTCAATTGGAGCATTTCTAGCATGTTTGGTTGAAATTGGAAATTTACCTTTTTCACTTTTGTCAGACAATTGCAATATTCTCACAATAAGCTAATTAGCTCAATTGGAGCATTTCTAGCATGTTTGGTTGAAATTGGAAATTTACATCTTTCAGTTTTGTCAGACGTTTGTAATATTCTCACAATAAGCTAATTAGCTCAATTGGAGCATTTCTAGCATGTTTGGTTGAAATTGGAACTTTACATTTTTCAGTTTTGTCAGACGTTTGTAATATTCTCACAATAAGCTAATTAGCTCAATTGGAGCATTTCTAGCATGTTTGGTTAAAATTGGAACTTTACATTTTTCAGTTTTGTCAGACGTTTGTAATATTCTCACAATAAGCTAATTAGCTCAATTGGAGCATTTCTAGCATGTTTGGTTGAAATTGGAACTTTACATTTTTCACTTTTGTCAGACAATTGCAATATTCTCACAATAAGCTAATTAGCTCAATTGGAGCATTTCTAGCATGTTTGGTTGAAATTGGAAATTTACATTTTTCAGTTTTGTCAGACGTTTGTAATATTCTAACAATAAGCTAATTAGCTCAATTGGAGCATTTCTAGCATGTTTGGTTGAAATTGGAACTTTACATTTTTCAGTTTTGTCAGACGTTTGTAATATTCTCACAATAAGCTAATTAGCTCAATTGGAGCATTTCTAGCATGTTTGGTTGAAATTGGAACTTTACATTTTTCAGTTTTGTCAGACGTTTGTAATATTCTCACAATAAGCTAATTAGCTCAATTGGAGCATTTCTAGCATGTTTGGTTGAAATTGGAACTTTACATTTTTCACTTTTGTCAGACAATTGCAATATTCTCACAATAAGCTAATTAGCTCAATTGGAGCATTTCTAGCATGTTTGGTTGAAATTTGAAATTGACATTTTTCACTTTTGTCAGACAATTGCAATATTCTCACAATAAGCTAATTAGCTCAATTGGAGCATTTCTAGCATGTTTAGTTGAAATTGGAAATTTACATTTTTCAGTTTTGTCATACGTTTGTAATATTCTCACAATAAGCTAATTAGCTCAATTGGAGCATTTCTAGCATGTTTGGTTTAAATTGGAAGTTTACATTTTTCAGTTTTGTCAGACGTTTGTAATATTCTCACAATAAGCTAATTAGCTCAATTGGAGCATTTCTAGCATGTTTGGTTGAAATTGGAAATTTACATTTATCAGTTTTGTCAGACGTTTGTAATAATCTCACAAAAAGCTAATTAGCTCAATTGGAGCATTTCTAGCATGTTTGGTTGAAATTGGAAATTTACATTTTTCACTTTTGTCGGACGTTTGTAATATTCTCACAATAAGCTAATTAGCTCAATTGGAGCATTTCTAGCATGTTTGGTTGAAATTGGAAATTTACATGTTTCAGTTTTGTCAGACGTTTGTAAAATTCTTACAGTAGGCTAATTTGCGCAATTTGAGCATTTCTAGCATGTTTGGTTGAAATTGGAAATTTACATTTTTCAGTTTTGTCAGACGTTTGTAATATTCTCACAATAAGCTAATTAGCTCAATTGGAGCATTTCTAGCATGTTTGGTTGAAATTGGAAATTTACATTTTTCAGTTTTGTCAGACGTTTGTAATATTCTCACAATAAGCTAATTAGCTCAATTGGAGCATTTCTAGCATGTTTGATTGAAATTGGAACTTTACATTTTTCACTTTTGTCAGACAATTGCAAAATTCTCACAATAAGCTAATTAGCTCAATTGGAGCATTTCTAGCATGTTTGGTTGAAATTGGAAATTGACATTTTTCACTTTTGTCAGACAATTGCAATATTCTCACAATAAGCTAATTAGCTCAATTGGAGCATTTCTAGCATGTTTAGTTGAAATTGGAAATTTACATTTTTCAGTTTTGTCATACGTTTGTAATATTCTCACAATAAGCTAATTAGCTCAATTGGAGCATTTCTAGCATGTTTGGTTGAAATTGGAAATTTACATTTTTCAGTTTTGTCAGACGTTTGTAATATTCTCACAATAAGCTAATTAGCTCAATTGGAGCATTTCTAGCATGTTTGGTTGAAATTGGAAATTTACATTTTTCAGTTTTGTCATACGTTTGTAATATTCTCACAATAAGCTAATTAGCTCAATTGGAGCATTTCTAGCATGTTTGGTTGAAATTGGAAGTTTACATTTTTCAGTTTTGTCAGACGTTTGTAATATTCTCACAATAAGCTAATTAGCTCAATTGGAGCATTTCTAGCATGTTTGGTTGAAATTGGAAATTTACATTTATCAGTTTTGTCAGACGTTTGTAATAATCTCACAAAAAGCTAATTAGCTCAATTGGAGCATTTCTAGCATGTTTGGTTGAAATTGGAAATTTACATTTTTCACTTTTGTCGGACGTTTGTAATATTCTCACAATAAGCTAATTAGCTCAATTGGAGCATTTCTAGCATGTTTGGTTGAAATTGGAAATTTACATGTTTCAGTTTTGTCAGACGTTTGTAAAATTCTTACAGTAGGCTTATTTGCGCAATTTGAGCATTTCTAGCATGTTTGGTTGAAATTGGAAATTTACATTTTTCAGTTTTGTCAGACGTTTGTAATATTCTCACAATAAGCTAATTAGCTCAATTGGAGCATTTCTAGCATGTTTGGTTGAAATTGGAAATTTACATTTTTCAGTTTTGTCAGACGTTTGTAATATTCTCACAATAAGCTAATTAGCTCAATTGGAGCATTTCTAGCATGTTTGATTGAAATTGGAACTTTACATTTTTCACTTTTGTCAGACAATTGCAATATTCTCACAATAAGCTAATTAGCTCAATTGGAGCATTTCTAGCATGTTTGGTTGAAATTGGAAATTGACATTTTTCACTTTTGTCAGACAATTGCAATATTCTCACAATAAGCTAATTAGCTCAATTGGAGCATTTCTAGCATGTTTAGTTGAAATTGGAAATTTACATTTTTCAGTTTTGTCATACGTTTGTAATATTCTCACAATAAGCTAATTAGCTCAATTGGAGCATTTCTAGCATGTTTGGTTGAAATTGGAAATTTACATTTTTCAGTTTTGTCAGACGTTTGTAATATTCTCACAATAAGCTAATTAGCTCAATTGGAGCATTTCTAGCATGTTTGGTTGAAATTGGAAATTTACATTTATCAGTTTTGTCAGACGTTTGTAATATTCTCACAATAAACTAATTAGCTCAATTGGAGCATTTCTAGCATGTTTGGTTGAAATTGGAAATTTACATTTTTCAGTTTTGTCAGCCGTCTGTAATATTCTCACAATAAGCTAATTAGGTCAATTGGAGCATTTCTAGCATGTTTGGTTGAAATTGGAAATTTACATTTTTCACTTTTGTCAGACAATTGCAATATTCTCACAATAAGGTAATTAGCTCAATTGGAGCATTTCTAGCATGTTTGGTTGAAATTGGAAATTTACATTTTTCAGTTTTGTCAGACGTTTGTAAAATTCTTACAGTAGGCTTATTTGCGCAATTTGAGCATTTCTAGCATGTTTGGTTGAAATTGGAAATTTACATTTTTCAGTTTTGTCAGACGTTTGTAATATTCTCACAATAAGCTAATTAGCTCAATTGGAGCATTTCTAGCATGTTTGGTTGAAATTGGAAATTTACATTTTTCAGTTTTGTCAGACGTTTGTAATATTCTCACAATAAGCTAATTAGCTCAATTGGAGCATTTCTAGCATGTTTAGTTGAAATTGGAAATTTACATTTTTCAGTTTTGTCAGACGTTTGTAATATTCTCACAATAAGCTAATTAGCTCAATTGGAGCATTTCTAGCATGTTTGGTTGAAATTGGAAATTTACATTTTTCACTTTTGTCAGACAATTGCAATATTCTCTCAATAAGCTAATTAGCTCAATTGGAGCATTTTTAGCATGTTTGGTTGAAATTGGAAATTTAAATTTTTCAGTTTTGTCAGACGTTTGTAAAATTCTTACAGTAGGCTTATATGCGCAATTTGAGCATTTCTAGCATGTTTGGTTGAAATTCGAAATTTACATTTTTCACTTTTGTCAGACGTTTGTAATATTCTCACAATAAGCTAATTAGCTCAATTGGAGCATTTCTAGCATGTTTGGTTGAAATTCGAAATTTACATTTTTCAGTTTTGTCAGACGTTTGTAATATTCTCACAATAAGCTAATTAGCTCAATTGGAGCATTTCTAGCATGTTTGGTTGAAATTGGAAATTTACATTTATCAGTTTTGTCAGACGTTTGTAATATTCTCACAAAAAGCTAATTAGCTCAATTGGAGCATTTCTAGCATGTTTGGTTGAAATTGGAAATTTACATTTTTCAGTTTTGTCAGCCGTCTGTAATATTCTCACAATAAGCTAATTAGGTCAATTGGAGCATTTCTAGCATGTTTGGTTGAAATTGGAAATTTACATTTTTCACTTTTGTCAGACAATTGCAATATTCTCACAATAAGGTAATTAGCTCAATTGGAGCATTTCTAGCATGTTTGGTTGAAATTGGAAATTTACATTTTTCAGTTTTGTCAGACGTTTGTAATATTCTCACAATAAGCTAATTAGCTCAATTGGAGCATTTCTAGCATGTTTGGTTGAAATTGGAAATTTACATTTTTCAGTTTTGTCAGACGTTTGTAATATTCTCACAATAAGCTAATTAGCTCAATTGGAGCATTTCTAGCATGTTTAGTTGAAATTGGAAATTTACATTTTTCAGTTTTGTCAGACGTTTGTAATATTCTCACAATAAGCTAATTAGCTCAATTGGAGCATCTCTAGCATGTTTGGTTGAAATTGGAAATTTACATTTTTCACTTTTGTCAGACAATTGCAATATTCTCTCAATAAGCTAATTAGCTCAATTGGAGCATTTTTAGCATGTTTGGTTGAAATTGGAAATTTAAATTTTTCAGTTTTGTCAGACGTTTGTAAAATTCTTACAGTAGGCTTATATGCGCAATTTGAGCATTTCTAGCATGTTTGGTTGAAATTCGAAATTTACATTTTTCACTTTTGTCAGACGTTTGTAATATTCTCACAATAAGCTAATTAGCTCAATTGGAGCATTTCTAGCATGTTTGGTTGAAATTGGAAATTTACATTTTTCGCTTTTGTCAGACAATTGCAATATTCTCACAATAAGCTAATTAGCTCAATTGGAGCATTTCTAGCATGTTTGGTTGAAATTGGAAATTTACATTTTTCAGTTTTGTCAGGCGTTTGTAATATTCTCACAATAAGCTAATTAGCTCAATTGGAGCATTTCTAGCATGTTTGGTTGAAATTGGAAATTTACATTTTTCAGTTTGGTCAGACGTTTGTAATATTCTCACAATAAGCTAATTAGCTCAATTGGAGCATTTCTAGCATGTTTGGTTGAAATTGGAAATTTACATTTATCAGTTTTGTCAGACGTTTGTAATATTCTCACAAAAAGCTAATTAGCTCAAATGGAGCATTTCTAGCATGTTTGGTTGAAATTGGAAATTTACATTTTTCAGCTTTGTTAGACGTTTGTAATATTCTCACAATAAGCTAATTAGCTCAATTGGAGCATTTCTAGCATGTTTGGTTGAAATTGGAAATTTACATTTTTCAGTTTTGTCAGACCTTTGTAATATTCTCACAATAAGCTAATTAGCTCAATTGGAGCATTTCTAGCATGTTTGGTTGAAATTGGAAATTTACATTTTTCACTTTTGTCAGACAATTGCAATATTCTCACAATAAGCTAATTAGCTCAATTGGAGCATTTCTAGCATGTTTGGTTGAAATTGGAAATTTACATTTTTCTCTTTTGTCAGACAATTGCAATATTCTCACAATAAGCTAATTAGCTCAATTGGAGCATTTCTAGCATGTTTGGTTGAAATTGGAAATTTACATTTTTCACTTTTGTCAGACAATTGCAATATTCTCACAATAAGCTAATTAGCTCAATTGGAGCATTTCTAGCTTGTTTGGTTGAAATTGGAAATTTACATTTTTCAGTTTGGTCAGACGTTTGTAATATTCTCACAATAAGCTAATTAGCTCAATTGGAGCATTTCTAGCATGTTTGGTTGAAATTGAAAATTTGCATTTTTCAGTGTTGTCATAGGTTTGTAATATTCTCACAATAAGCTAACTAGCTCAATTGGAGCATTTCTAGCATGTTTGGTTGAAATTGGAAATTTACATTTTTCAGTTTTGTCAGACGTTTGTAATATTCTCACAATAAGCTAATTAGCTCAATTGGAGCATTTCTAGCTTGTTTGGTTGAAATTGGAAATTTACATTTTTCAGTTTAGTCAGACGTTTGTAATATTCTCACAATAAGCTAATTAGCTCAATTGGAGCATTTCTAGCATGTTTGGTTGAAATTGAAAATTTGCATTTTTCAGTGTTGTCATAGGTTTGTAATATTCTCACAATAAGCTAACTAGCTCAATTGGAGCATTTCTAGCATGTTTGGTTGAAATTGGAAATTTACATTTTTCAGTTTTGTCAGACGTTTGTAATATTCTCACAATAAGCTAATTAGCTCAATTGGAGCATTTCTAGCATGTTTAGTTGAAATTGGAAATTTACATTTTTCAGTTTTGTCAGACGTTTGTAATATTCTCACAATAAGCTAATTAGCTCAATTGGAGCATTTCTAGCATGTTTGGTTGAAATTGGAAATTTACATTTTTCAGTTTTGTCAGACAATTGCAATATTCTCACAATAAGCTAATTAGCTCAATTGGAGCATTTTTAGCATGTTTGGTTGAAATTGGAAAATTACATTTTTCAGTTTTGTCAGACGTTTGTAATATTCTCACAATAAGCTAATTCGCTCAATTGGAGCATTTCTAGCATGTTTAGTTGAAATTGGAAATTTACATTTTTCAGTTTTGTCAGACGTTTGTAATATTCTCACAATAAGCTAATTAGCTCAATTGGAGCATTTCTAGCATGTTTAGTTGAAATTGGAAATTTACATTTTTCAGTTTTGTCAGACGTTTGTAATATTCTCACAATAAGCTAATTAGCTCAATTGGAGCATTTCTAGCATGTTTAGTTGAAATTGGAAATTTACATTTTTCAGTTTTGTCAGACGTTTGTAATATTCTCACAATAAGCTAATTAGCTCAATTGGAGCATTTCTAGCATGTTTGGTTGAAATTGGAAATTTACATTTTTCAGTTTTCTCAGACAATTGCAATATTCTCACAATAAGCTAATTAGCTCAATTGGAGCATTTCTAGCATGTTTGGTTGAAATTGGAAATTTACATTTTTCAGTTTTGTCAGACGTTTGTAATATTCTCACAATAAGCTAATTAGCTCAATTGGAGCATTTCTAGCATGTTTAGTTGAAATTAATAATTTGCATTTTTCACTTTTGTCAGACAATTGCAATATTCTCCCAATAAGCTAATTAGCTCAATTGGAGCATTTCTAGCATGTTTGGTTGAAATTGGAAATTTACATTTTTCAGTTTTGTCAGACGTTTGTAATATTCTCACAATAAGCTAATTAGCTCAATTGGAGCATTTCTAGCATGTTTGGTTGAAATTGGAAATTTAAATTTTTCAGTTTTGTCAGACGTTTGTAATATTCTCACAATAAGCTAATTAGCTCAATTGGAGCATTTCTAGCATGTTTGGTTGAAATTGGAAATTTACATTTTTCACTTTTGTCAGACAATTGCAATATTCTCTCAATAAGCTAATTAGCTCAATTGGAGCATTTCTAGCATGTTTGGTTGAAATTGGAAATTTACATTTTTCAGTTTTGTCAGACGTTTGTAAAATTCTCACAATAAGCTAATTAGCTCAATTGGAGCATTTCTAGCATGTTTGGTTGAAATTGGAAATTTACATTTTTCAGTTTTGTCAGACGTTTGTAATATTCTCACAAAAAGCTAATTAGCTCAAATGGAGCATTTCTAGCATGTTTGGTTGAAATTGGAAATTTACATTTTTCAGTTTTGTCAGACGTTTGTAATATTTTCACAATAAGCTAATTAGCTCAATTGGAGCATTTTTAGCATGTTTGGTTGAAATATAAAATTTACATTTTTCAGTTTTGTCAGACGTTTGTAATATTCTCACAATAAGCTAATTAGCTCAATTGGAGCATTTCTAGCATGTTTAGTTGAAATTGGAAATTTACATTTTTCAGTTTTGTCAGACGTTTGTAATATTCTCACAATAAGCTAGTTAGCTCAATTGGAGCATTTCTAGCATGTTTGGTTGAAATTGGAACTTTACATTTTTCACTTTTGTCAGACAATTGCAATATTCTCACAATAAGCTAATTAGCTCAATTGGAGCATTTCTAGCATGTTTAGTTGAAATTGGAAATTTACATTTTTCAGTTTTGTCAGACGTTTATAATATTCTCACAATAAGCTAATTAGCTCAATTGGAGCATTTCTAGCATGTTTGGTTGAATTTGGAAATTTACATTTTTCAGCTTTGTTAGACGTTTGTAATATTCTCACAATAAGCTAATTAGCTCAATTGGAGCATTTCTAGCATGTTTGGTTGAAATTGGAAATTTACATTTTTCAGTTTTGTCAGACAATTGCAATATTCTCACAATAAGCTAATTAGCTCAATTGGAGCATTTCTAGCATGTTTGATTGAACTTGGAAATTTACATTTTTCAGTTTTGTCAGACCTTTGTAATATTCTCACAATAAGCTAATTAGCTCAATTGGAGCATTTCTAGCATGTTTGGTTGAAATTGGAAATTTACATTTTTCACTTTTGTCAGACAATTGCAATATTCTCACAATAAGCTAATTAGCTCAATTGGAGCATTTCTAGCATGTTTGGTTGAAATTGGAAATTTACATTTTTCACTTTTGTCAGACAATTGCAATATTCTCACAATAAGCTAATTAGCTCAATTGGAGCATTTCTAGCATGTTTGGTTGAAATTGGAAATTTACATTTTTCACTTTTGTCAGACAATTGCAATATTCTCACAATAAGCTAATTAGCTCAATTGGAGCATTTCTAGCATGTTTGGTTGAAATTGGAAATTTACATTTTTCACTTTTGTCAGACAATTGCAATATTCTCACAATAAGCTAATTAGCTCAATTGGAGCATTTCTAGCATGTTTGGTTGAAATTGGAAATTTACATTTTTCACTTTTGTCAGACGTTTGTAATATTCTCACAATAAGCTAATTAGCTCAATTGGAGCATTTCTAGCTTGTTTGGTTGAAATTGGAAATTTACATTTTTCAGTTTGGTCAGACGTTTGTAATATTCTCACAATAAGCTAATTAGCTCAATTGGAGCATTTCTAGCATGTTTGGTTGAAATTGAAAATTTGCATTTTTCAGTGTTGTCATAGGTTTGTAATATTCTCACAATAAGCTAACTAGCTCAATTGGAGCATTTCTAGCATGTTTGGTTGAAATTGGAAATTTACATTTTTCAGTTTTGTCAGACGTTTGTAATATTCTCACAATAAGCTAATTAGCTCAATTGGAGCATTTCTAGCATGTTTAGTTGAAATTGGAAATTTACATTTTTCAGTTTTGTCAGACGTTTGTAATATTCTCACAATAAGCTAATTAGCTCAATTGGAGCATTTCTAGCATGTTTGGTTGAAATTGGAAATTTACATTTTTCAGTTTTCTCAGACAATTGCAATATTCTCACAATAAGCTAATTAGCTCAATTGGAGCATTTTTAGCATGTTTGGTTGAAATTGGAAAATTACATTTTTCAGTTTTGTCAGACGTTTGTAATATTCTCACAATAAGCTAATTAGCTCAATTGGAGCATTTCTAGCATGTTTAGTTGAAATTGGAAATTTACATTTTTCAGTTTTGTCAGACGTTTGTAATATTCTCACAATAAGCTAATTAGCTCAATTGGAGCATTTCTAGCATGTTTAGTTGAAATTGGAAATTTACATTTTTCAGTTTTGTCAGACGTTTGTAATATTCTCACAATAAGCTAATTAGCTCAATTGGAGCATTTCTAGCATGTTTAGTTGAAATTGGAAATTTACATTTTTCAGTTTTGTCAGACGTTTGTAATATTCTCACAATAAGCTAATTAGCTCAATTGGAGCATTTCTAGCATGTTTGGTTGAAATTGGAAATTTACATTTTTCAGTTTTGTCAGACAATTGCAATATTCTCACAATAAGCTAATTAGCTCAATTGGAGCATTTCTAGCATGTTTGGTTGAAATTGGAAATTTACATTTTTCAGTTTTGTCAGACGTTTGTAATATTCTCACAATAAGCTAATTAGCTCAATTGGAGCATTTCTAGCATGTTTAGTTGAAATTAATAATTTGCATTTTTCACTTTTGTCAGACAATTGCAATATTCTCCCAATAAGCTAATTAGCTCAATTGGAGCATTTCTAGCATGTTTGGTTGAAATTGGAAATTTACATTTTTCAGTTTTGTCAGACGTTTGTAATATTCTCACAATAAGCTAATTAGCTCAATTGGAGCATTTCTAGCATGTTTGGTTGAAATTGGAAATTTAAATTTTTCAGTTTTGTCAGACGTTTGTAATATTCTCACAATAAGCTAATTAGCTCAATTGGAGCATTTCTAGCATGTTTGGTTGAAATTGGAAATTTACATTTTTCACTTTTGTCAGACAATTGCAATATTCTCTCAATAAGCTAATTAGCTCAATTGGAGCATTTCTAGCATGTTTGGTTGAAATTGGAAATTTACATTTTTCAGTTTTGTCAGACGTTTGTAAAATTCTCACAATAAGCTAATTAGCTCAATTGGAGCATTTCTAGCATGTTTGGTTGAAATTGGAAATTTACATTTTTCAGTTTTGTCAGACGTTTGTAATATTCTCACAAAAAGCTAATTAGCTCAAATGGAGCATTTCTAGCATGTTTGGTTGAAATTGGAAATTTACATTTTTCAGTTTTGTCAGACGTTTGTAATATTTTCACAATAAGCTAATTAGCTCAATTGGAGCATTTCTAGCATGTTTGGTTGAAATTTAAAATTTAAATTTTTCAGTGTTGTCAGAGGTTTGTAATATTCTCACAATAAGCTAACTAGCTCAATTGGAGCATTTTTAGCATGTTTGGTTGAAATATAAAATTTACATTTTTCAGTTTTGTCAGACGTTTGTAATATTCTCACAATAAGCTAATTAGCTCAATTGGAGCATTTCTAGCATGTTTAGTTGAAATTGGAAATTTACATTTTTCAGTCTTGTCAGACGTTTGTAATATTCTCACAATAAGCTAGTTAGCTCAATTGGAGCATTTCTAGCATGTTTGGTTGAAATTGGAAATTTACATTTTTCACTTTTGTCAGACAATTGCAATATTCTCACAATAAGCTAATTAGCTCAATTGGAGCATTTCTAGCATGTTTAGTTGAAATTGGAAATTTACATTTTTCAGTTTTGTCAGACGTTTGTAATATTCTCACAATAAGCTAATTAGCTCAATTGGAGCATTTCTAGCATGTTTAGTTGAAATTGGAAATTTGCATTTTTCACTTTTGTCAGACAATTGCAATATTCTCCCAATAAGCTAATTAGCTCAATTGGAGCATTTCTAGCATGTTTGGTTGAAATTGGAAATTTACATTTTTCAGTTTTGTCAGACGTTTGTAAAATTCTTACAGTAGGCTTATTTGCGCAATTTGAGCATTTCTAGCATGTTTGGTTGAAATTGGAAATTTACATTTTTCAGTTTTGTCAGACGTTTGTAATATTCTCACAATAAGCTAATTAGCTCAATTGGAGCATTTCTAGCATGTTTGGTTGAAATTGGAAATTTACATTTTTCAGTTTTGTCAGACGTTTGTAATATTCTCACAATAAGCTAATTAGCTCAATTGGAGCATTTCTAGCATGTTTAGTTGAAATTGGAAATTTACATTTTTCACTTTTGTCATACAATTGCAATATTCTCACAATAAGCTAATTAGCTCAATTGGAGCATTTCTAGCATGTTTGGTTGAAATTGGAAAATTACATTTTTCAGTTTTGTCAGACGTTTGTAATATTCTCACAATAAGCTAATTAGCTCAATTGGAGCATTTCTAGCATGTTTGATTGAAATTGGAAATTTAAATTTTTCAGTTTTGTCAGACGTTTGTAAAATTCTTACAATAGGCTTATATGCGCAATTTGAGCATTTCTAGCATGTTTGGTTGAAATTGGAAATTTACATTTTTCACTTTTGTCAGACGTTTGTAATATTCTCACAATAAACTAATTAGCTCAATTGGAGCATTTCTAGCATGTTTGGTTGAAATTGGAAATTTACATTTTTCGCTTTTGTCAGACAATTGCAATATTCTCACAATAAGCTAATTAGCTCAATTGGAGCATTTCTAGCATGTTTGGTTGAAATTGAAAATTTACATTTTTCAGTTTTGTCAAACAATTGCAATATTCTCACAATAAGCTAATTAGCTCAATTGGAGCATTTCTAGCATGTTTGGTTGAAATATGAAATTTACATTTTTCAGTTTTGTCAGACGTTTGTACACTTCTTACAGTAAGCTTATTTCCGCATTTGGAGCATTTCTAGCATGTTTGGTTGAAATTGGAAATTTACATTTTTCAGTTTTGTCAGACGTTTGTAATATTCTCACAATAAGCTAATTAGCTCAATTGGAGCATTTCTAGCATGTTTGGTTGAAATTGGAAATTTACATTTTTCACTTTTGTCAGACAATTGCAATATTCTCACAATAAGCTAATTAGCTCAATTGGAGCATTTCTAGCATGTTTGGTTGAAATTGGAAATTTACATTTTTCACTTTTGTCAGACAATTGCAATATTCTCACAATAAGCTAATTAGCTCAATTGGAGCATTTCTAGCATGTTTGGTTGAAATTGGAAATTTACATTTTTCACTTTTGTCAGACAATTGCAATATTCTCACAATAAGCTAATTAGCTCAATTGGAGCATTTCTAGCATGTTTGGTTGAAATTGGAAATTTACATTTTTCACTTTTGTCAGACAATTGCAATATTCTCACAATAAGCTAATTAGCTCAATTGGAGCATTTCTAGCATGTTTGGTTGAAATTGGAAATTTACATTTTTCACTTTTGTCAGACGTTTGTAATATTCTCACAATAAGCTAATTAGCTCAATTGGAGCATTTCTAGCTTGTTTGGTTGAAATTGGAAATTTACATTTTTCAGTTTGGTCAGACGTTTGTAATATTCTCACAATAAGCTAATTGGCTCAATTGGAGCATTTCTAGCATGTTTGGTTGAAATTGAAAATTTGCATTTTTCAGTGTTGTCATAGGTTTGTAATATTCTCACAATAAGCTAACTAGCTCAATTGGAGCATTTCTAGCATGTTTGGTTGAAATTGGAAATTTACATTTTTCAGTTTTGTCAGACGTTTGTAATATTCTCACAATAAGCTAATTAGCTCAATTGGAGCATTTCTAGCATGTTTAGTTGAAATTGGAAATTTACATTTTTCAGTTTTGTCAGACGTTTGTAATATTCTCACAATAAGCTAATTAGCTCAATTGGAGCATTTCTAGCATGTTTGGTTGAAATTGGAAATTTACATTTTTCAGTTTTCTCAGACAATTGCAATATTCTCACAATAAGCTAATTAGCTCAATTGGAGCATTTTTAGCATGTTTGGTTGAAATTGGAAAATTACATTTTTCAGTTTTGTCAGACGTTTGTAATATTCTCACAATAAGCTAATTAGCTCAATTGGAGCATTTCTAGCATGTTTAGTTGAAATTGGAAATTTACATTTTTCAGTTTTGTCAGACGTTTGTAATATTCTCACAATAAGCTAATTAGCTCAATTGGAGCATTTCTAGCATGTTTAGTTGAAATTGGAAATTTACATTTTTCAGTTTTGTCAGACGTTTGTAATATTCTCACAATAAGCTAATTAGCTCAATTGGAGCATTTCTAGCATGTTTAGTTGAAATTGGAAATTTACATTTTTCAGTTTTGTCAGACGTTTGTAATATTCTCACAATAAGCTAATTAGCTCAATTGGAGCATTTCTAGCATGTTTGGTTGAAATTGGAAATTTACATTTTTCAGTTTTGTCAGACAATTGCAATATTCTCACAATAAGCTAATTAGCTCAATTGGAGCATTTCTAGCATGTTTGGTTGAAATTGGAAATTTACATTTTTCAGTTTTGTCAGACGTTTGTAATATTCTCACAATAAGCTAATTAGCTCAATTGGAGCATTTCTAGCATGTTTAGTTGAAATTAATAATTTGCATTTTTCACTTTTGTCAGACAATTGCAATATTCTCCCAATAAGCTAATTAGCTCAATTGGAGCATTTCTAGCATGTTTGGTTGAAATTGGAAATTTACATTTTTCAGTTTTGTCAGACGTTTGTAATATTCTCACAATAAGCTAATTAGCTCAATTGGAGCATTTCTAGCATGTTTGGTTGAAATTGGAAATTTAAATTTTTCAGTTTTGTCAGACGTTTGTAATATTCTCACAATAAGCTAATTAGCTCAATTGGAGCATTTCTAGCATGTTTGGTTGAAATTGGAAATTTACATTTTTCACTTTTGTCAGACAATTGCAATATTCTCTCAATAAGCTAATTAGCTCAATTGGAGCATTTCTAGCATGTTTGGTTGAAATTGGAAATTTACATTTTTCAGTTTTGTCAGACGTTTGTAAAATTCTCACAATAAGCTAATTAGCTCAATTGGAGCATTTCTAGCATGTTTGGTTGAAATTGGAAATTTACATTTTTCAGTTTTGTCAGACGTTTGTAATATTCTCACAAAAAGCTAATTAGCTCAAATGGAGCATTTCTAGCATGTTTGGTTGAAATTGGAAATTTACATTTTTCAGTTTTGTCAGACGTTTGTAATATTTTCACAATAAGCTAATTAGCTCAATTGGAGCATTTCTAGCATGTTTGGTTGAAATTTAAAATTTAAATTTTTCAGTGTTGTCAGAGGTTTGTAATATTCTCACAATAAGCTAACTAGCTCAATTGGAGCATTTTTAGCATGTTTGGTTGAAATATAAAATTTACATTTTTCAGTTTTGTCAGACGTTTGTAATATTCTCACAATAAGCTAATTAGCTCAATTGGAGCATTTCTAGCATGTTTAGTTGAAATTGGAAATTTACATTTTTCAGTCTTGTCAGACGTTTGTAATATTCTCACAATAAGCTAGTTAGCTCAATTGGAGCATTTCTAGCATGTTTGGTTGAAATTGGAAATTTACATTTTTCACTTTTGTCAGACAATTGCAATATTCTCACAATAAGCTAATTAGCTCAATTGGAGCATTTCTAGCATGTTTAGTTGAAATTGGAAATTTACATTTTTCAGTTTTGTCAGACGTTTGTAATATTCTCACAATAAGCTAATTAGCTCAATTGGAGCATTTCTAGCATGTTTAGTTGAAATTGGAAATTTGCATTTTTCACTTTTGTCAGACAATTGCAATATTCTCCCAATAAGCTAATTAGCTCAATTGGAGCATTTCTAGCATGTTTGGTTGAAATTGGAAATTTACATTTTTCAGTTTTGTCAGACGTTTGTAAAATTCTTACAGTAGGCTTATTTGCGCAATTTGAGCATTTCTAGCATGTTCGGTTGAAATTGGAAATTTACATTTTTCAGTTTTGTCAGACGTTTGTAATATTCTCACAATAAGCTAATTAGCTCAATTGGAACATTTCTAGCATGTTTGGTTGAAATTGGAAATTTACATTTTTCAGTTTTGTCAGACGTTTGTAATATTCTCACAATAAGCTAATTAGCTCAATTGGAGCATTTCTAGCATGTTTAGTTGAAATTGGAAATTTACATTTTTCACTTTTGTCATACAATTGCAATATTCTCACAATAAGCTAATTAGCTCAATTGGAGCATTTCTAGCATGTTTGGTTGAAATTGGAAAATTACATTTTTCAGTTTTGTCAGACGTTTGTAATATTCTCACAATAAGCTAATTAGCTCAATTGGAGCATTTCTAGCATGTTTGATTGAAATTGGAAATTTAAATTTTTCAGTTTTGTCAGACGTTTGTAAAATTCTTACAATAGGCTTATATGCGCAATTTGAGCATTTCTAGCATGTTTGGTTGAAATTGGAAATTTACATTTTTCACTTTTGTCAGACGTTTGTAATATTCTCACAATAAACTAATTAGCTCAATTGGAGCATTTCTAGCATGTTTGGTTGAAATTGGAAATTTACATTTTTCGCTTTTGTCAGACAATTGCAATATTCTCACAATAAGCTAATTAGCTCAATTGGAGCATTTCTAGCATGTTTGGTTGAAATTGAAAATTTACATTTTTCAGTTTTGTCAAACAATTGCAATATTCTCACAATAAGCTAATTAACTCAATTGGAGCATTTCTAGCATGTTTGGTTGAAATATGAAATTTACATTTTTCAGTTTTGTCAGACGTTTGTACACTTCTTACAGTAAGCTTATTTCCGCATTTGGAGCATTTCTAGCATGTTTGGTTGAAATTGGAAATTTACATTTTTCAGTTTTGTCAGACGTTTGTAATATTCTCACAATAAGCTAATTAGCTCAATTGGAGCATTTCTAGCATGTTTAGTTGAAATTCGAAATTTGCATTTTTCACTTTTGTCAGACAATTGCAATATTCTCTCAATAAGCTAATTAGCTCAATTGGAGCATTTCTAGCATGTTTGGTTGAAATTGGAAATTTACATTTTTCAGCTTTGTCAGACGTTTGTAAAATTCTTACAGTATGCTTATTTGTGCAATTTGAGCATTTCTAGCATGTTTGGTTGAAATTGGAAATTTACATTTTTCAGTTTTGTCAGACGTTTGTAATATTCTCACAATAAGCTAATTAGCTCAATTGGAGCATTTCTAGCATGTTTGGTTGAAATTGAAAATTTACATTTTTCAGTTTTGTCAGACGTTTGTAAAATTCTTACAGTAGGCTTTTTTGCGCAATTTGAGCATTTCTAGCATGTTTGGTTGAAATTGGAAGTTTACATTTTTCAGTTTTGTCAGACGTTTGTAATATTCTCACAATAAGCTAATTAGCTCAATTGGAGCATTTCTAGCATGTTTGGTTGAAATTGGAAATTTACATTTTTCAGTTTTGTCAGACGTTTGTAAAATTCTTACAGTAGGCTTATTTGCGCAATTTGAGCATTTCTAGCATGTTTGGTTGAAATTGGAAATTTACATTTTTCAGTTTTGTCAGACGTTTGTAATATTCTCACAATAAGCTAATTAGCTCAATTGGAGCATTTCTAGCATGTTTGGTTGAAATTGAAAATTTACATTTTTCAGTTTTGTCAGACGTTTGTAATATTCTCACAATAAGCTAATTAGCTCAATTGGAGCATTTCTAGCATGTTTAGTTGAAATTGGAAATTTACATTTTTCAGTTTGGTCGGACGTTTGTAATATTCTCACAATAAGCTAATTAGCTCAATTGGAGCATTTCTAGCATGTTTGGTTGAAATTGGAAATTTACATTTTTCACTTTTGTCAGACGTTTGTAATATTCTCACAATAAGCTAATTAGCTCAATTGGAGCATTTCTAGCATGTTTGGTTGAAATTGGAACTTTACATCTTTTAGTTTTGTCAGACGTTTGTAATATTCTCACAATAAGCTAATTAGCTCAATTGGAGCATTTCTAGCATGTTTGGTTGAAATTGGAACTTTACATTTTTCAGTTTTGTCAGACGTTTGTAATATTCTCACAATAAGCTAATTAGCTCAATTGGAGCATTTCTAGCATGTTTGGTTGAAATTGGAAATTTACATTTTTCAGTTTTGTCAGACGTTTGTAATATTCTCACAATAAGCTAATTAGCTCAATTGGAGCATTTCTAGCATGTTTAGTTGAAATTGGAAATTTACATTTTTCAGTTTTGTCAGACGTTTGTAATATTCTCACAATAAGCTAATTAGCTCAATTGGAGCATTTTTAGCATGTTTGGTTGAAATTGGAAATTTACATTTTTCAGTTTTGTCAGACGTTTGTAAAATTCTTACAGTAGGCTTATATGCGCAATTTGAGCATTTCTAGCATGTTTAGTTGAAATATGAAATTTACATTTTTCAGTTTTGTCAGACGTTTGTAATATTCTCACAATAAGCTAATTAGCTCAATTGGAGCATTTCTAGCATGTTTGGTTGAAATTGGAAATTTACATTTTTCAGTTTGGTCAGACGTTTGTAATATTCTCACAATAAGCTAATTAGCTCAATTGGAGCATTTCTAGCATGTTTAGTTGAAATTCGAAATTTGCATTTTTCACTTTTGTCAGACAATTGCAATATTCTCTCAATAAGCTAATTAGCTCAATTGGAGCATTTCTAGCATGTTTGGTTGAAATTGGAAATTTACATTTTTCAGCTTTGTCAGACGTTTGTAAAATTCTTACAGTAGGCTTATTTGTGCAATTTGAGCATTTCTAGCATGTTTGGTTGAAATTGGAAATTTACATTTTTCAGTTTTGTCAGACGTTTGTAATATTCTCACAATAAGCTAATTAGCTCAATTGGAGCATTTCTAGCATGTTTGGTTGAAATTGGAAATTTACATTTTTCACCTTTGTCAGACAATTGCAATATTCTCACAATAAGCTAATTAGCTCAATTGGAGCATTTCTAGCATGTTTGGTTGAAATTGGAAATTTACATTTTTCAGTTTTGTCAGACGTTTGTAAAATTCTTACAGTAGGCTTATTTGCGCAATTTGAGCATTTCTAGCATGTTTGGTTGAAATTGGAAATTTACATTTTTCAGTTTTGTCAGACAATTGCAATATTCTCACAATAAGCTAATTAGCTCAATTGGAGCATTTCTAGCATGTTTGTTTGAAATTGAAAATTTTCATTTTTCACTTTTGTCAGACAATTGTAATATTCTCACAATAAGCTAATTAGCTCAATTGGAGCATTTCTAGCATGTTTGGTTGAAATTGGAAAATTACATTTTTCAGTTTTGTCAGACGTTTGTAATATTCTCACAATAAGCTAATTAGCTCAATTGGAGCATTTCTAGCATGTTTGATTGAAATTGGAAATTTAAATTTTTCAGTTTTGTCAGACGTTTGTAAAATTCTTACAATAGGCTTATATGCGCAATTTGAGCATTTCTAGCATGTTTGGTTGAAATTGGAAATTTACATTTTTCGCTTTTGTCAGACAATTGCAATATTCTCACAATAAGCTAATTAGCTCAATTGGAGCATTTCTAGCATGTTTGGTTGAAATTGGAAATTTACATTTTTCAGTTTTGTCAAACAATTGCAATATTCTCACAATAAGCTAATTAGCTCAATTGGAGCATTTCTAGCATGTTTGGTTGAAATATGAAATTTAGATTTTTCAGTTTTGTCAGACGTTTGTACACTTCTTACAGTAAGCTTATTTCCGCATTTGGAGCATTTCTAGCATGTTTGGTTGAAATTGGAACTTTACATTTTTCAGTTTTGTCAGACGTTTGTAATATTCTCACAATAAGCTAATTAGCTCAATTGGAGCATTTCTAGCATGTTTAGTTGAAATTCGAAATTTGCATTTTTCACTTTTGTCAGACAATTGCAATATTCTCTCAATAAGCTAATTAGCTCAATTGGAGCATTTCTAGCATGTTTGGTTGAAATTGGAAATTTACATTTTTCAGCTTTGTCAGACGTTTGTAAAATTCTTACAGTAGGCTTATTTGTGCAATTTGAGCATTTCTAGCATGTTTGGTTGAAATTGGAAATTTACATTTTTCACTTTTGTCAGACAATTGCAATATTCTCACAATAAGCTAATTAGCTCAATTGGAGCATTTCTAGCATGTTTGGTTGAAATTGGAAATTTACATTTTTCACTTTTGTCAGACAATTGCAATATTCTCACAATAAGCTAATTAGCTCAATTGGAGCATTTCTAGCATGTTTGGTTGAAATTGAAAATTTGCATTTTTCACTTTTGTCAGACAATTGTAATATTCTCACAATAAGCTAATTAGCTCAATTGGAGCATTTCTAGCATGTTTGGTTGAAATTGGGAAATTACATTTTTCAGTTTTGTCAGACGTTTGTAATATTCTCACAATAAGCTAATTAGCTCAATTGGAGCATTTCTAGCATGTTTGATTGAAATTGGAAATTTAAATTTTTCAGTTTTGTCAGACGTTTGTAAAATTCTTTCAATAGGCTTATATGCGCAATTTGAGCATTTCTAGCATGTTTGGTTGAAATTGGAAATTTACATTTTTCACTTTTGTCAGACGTTTGTAATATTCTCACAATAAACTAATTAGCTCAATTGGAGCATTTCTAGCATGTTTGGTTGAAATTGGAAATTTACATTTTTCGCTTTTGTCAGACAATTGCAATATTCTCACAATAAGCTAATTAGCTCAATTGGAGCATTTCTAGCATGTTTGGTTGAAATTGGAAATTTACATTTTTCAGTTTTGTCAAACAATTGCAATATTCTCACAATAAGCTAATTAGCTCAATTGGAGCATTTCTAGCATGTTTGGTTGAAATATGAAATTTACATTTTTCAGTTTTGTCAGACGTTTGTACACTTCTTACAGTAAGCTTATTTCCGCATTTGGAGCATTTCTAGCATGTTTGGTTGAAATTGGAAATTTACATTTTTCAGTTTTGTCAGACGTTTGTAATATTCTCACAATAAGCTAATTAGCTCAATTGGAGCATTTCTAGCATGTTTAGTTGAAATTCGAAATTTGCATTTTTCACTTTTGTCAGACAATTGCAATATTCTCTCAATAAGCTAATTAGCTCAATTGGAGCATTTCTAGCATGTTTGGTTGAAATTGGAAATTTACATTTTTCAGCTTTGTCAGACGTTTGTAAAATTCTTACAGTAGGCTTATTTGTGCAATTTGAGCATTTCTAGCATGTTTGGTTGAAATTGGAAATTTACATTTTTCAGTTTTGTCAGACGTTTGTAATATTCTCACAATAAGCTAATTAGCTCAATTGGAGCATTTCTAGCATGTTTGGTTGAAATTGGAAATTTACATTTTTCACTTTTGTCAGACAATTGCAATATTCTCACAATAAGCTAATTAGCTCAATTGGAGCATTTCTAGCATGTTTGGTTGAAATTGGAAATTTACATTTTTCAGTTTTGTCAAACGTTTGTAAAATTCTTACAGTAGGCTTATTTGCGCAATTTGAGCATTTCTAGCATGTTTGGTTGAAATTGGAAGTTTACATTTTTCAGTTTTGTCAGACGTTTGTAATATTCTCACAATAAGCTAATTAGCTCAATTGGAGCATTTCTAGCATGTTTGGTTGAAATTGGAAATTTACATTTTTCAGTTTTGTCAGACGTTTGTAAAATTCTTACAGTAGGCTTATTTGCGCAATTTGAGCATTTCTAGCATGTTTGGTTGAAATTGGAAATTTACATTTTTCAGTTTTGTCAGACGTTTGTAATATTCTCACAATAAGCTAATTAGCTCAATTGGAGCATTTCTAGTATGTTTAGTTGAAATTGGAAATTTACATTTTTCAGTTTTTTCGGACGTTTGTAATATTCTCACAATAAGCTAATTAGCTCAATTGGAGCATTTCTAGCATGTTTGGTTGAAATTGGAAATTTACATTTTTCACTTTTGTCACACAATTGCAATATTCTCGCAATAAGCTAATTAGCTCAATTGGAGCATTTCTAGCATGTTTGGTTGAAATTGAAAATTTACATTTTTCACTTTTGTCAGACAATTGTAATATTCTCACAATAAGCTAATTAGCTCAATTGGAGCATTTCTAGCATGTTTGGTTGAAATTGGAAAATTACATTTTTCAGTTTTGTCAGACGTTTGTAATATTCTCACAATAAGCTAATTAGCTCAATTGGAGCATTTCTAGCATGTTTGATTGAAATTGGAAATTTAAATTTTTCAGTTTTGTCAGACGTTTGTAAAATTCTTACAATAGGCTTATATGCGCAATTTGAGCATTTCTAGCATGTTTGGTTGAAATTGGAAATTTACATTTTTCACTTTTGTCAGACGTTTGTAATATTCTCACAATAAACTAATTAGCTCAATTGGAGCATTTCTAGCATGTTTGGTTGAAATTGGAAATTTACATTTTTCAGTTTTGTCAAACAATTGCAATATTCTCACAATAAGCTAATTAGCTCAATTGGAGCATTTCTAGCATGTTTGGTTGAAATATGAAATTTACATTTTTCAGTTTTGTCAGACGTTTGTACACTTCTTACAGTAAGCTTATTTCCGCATTTGGAGCATTTCTAGCATGTTTGGTTGAAATTGGAAATTTACATTTTTCAGTTTTGTCAGACGTTTGTAATATTCTCACAATAAGCTAATTAGCTCAATTGGAGCATTTCTAGCATGTTTAGTTGAAATTCGAAATTTGCATTTTTCACTTTTGTCAGACAATTGCAATATTCTCTCAATAAGCTAATTAGCTCAATTGGAGCATTTCTAGCATGTTTGGTTGAAATTGGAAATTTACATTTTTCAGCTTTGTCAGACGTTTGTAAAATTCTTACAGTAGGCTTATTTGTGCAATTTGAGCATTTCTAGCATGTTTGGTTGAAATTGGAAATTTAAATTTTTCAGTTTTGTCAGACGTTTGTAAAATTCTTACAATAGGCTTATATGCGCAATTTGAGCATTTCTAGCATGTTTGGTTGAAATTGGAAATTTACATTTTTCACTTTTGTCAGACGTTTGTAATATTCTCACAATAAACTAATTAGCTCAATTGGAGCATTTCTAGCATGTTTGGTTGAAATTGGAAATTTACATTTTTCAGTTTTGTCAAACAATTGCAATATTCTCACAATAAGCTAATTAGCTCAATTGGAGCATTTCTAGCATGTTTGGTTGAAATATGAAATTTACATTTTTCAGTTTTGTCAGACGTTTGTACACTTCTTACAGTAAGCTTATTTCCGCATTTGGAGCATTTCTAGCATGTTTGGTTGAAATTGGAAATTTACATTTTTCAGTTTTGTCAGACGTTTGTAATATTCTCACAATAAGCTAATTAGCTCAATTGGAGCATTTCTAGCATGTTTGGTTGAAATTGGAAATTTACATTTTTCAGTTTTGTCAGACGTTTGTAAAATTCTTACAGTAGGCTTATTTGCGCAATTTGAGCATTTCTAGCATGTTTGGTTGAAATTGGAAGTTTACATTTTTCAGTTTTGTCAGACGTTTGTAATATTCTCACAATAAGCTAATTAGCTCAATTGGAGCATTTCTAGCATGTTTGGTTGAAATTGGAAATTTACATTTTTCAGTTTTGTCAGACGTTTGTAAAATTCTTACAGTAGGCTTATTTGCGCAATTTGAGCATTTCTAGCATGTTTGGTTGAAATTGGAAGTTTACATTTTTCAGTTTTGTCAGACGTTTGTAATATTCTCACAATAAGCTAATTAGCTCAATTGGAGCATTTCTAGCATGTTTGGTTGAAATTGGAAATTTACATTTTTCAGTTTTGTCAGACGTTTGTAATATTCTCACAATAAGCTAATTAGCTCAATTGGAGCATTTCTAGCATGTTTGGTTGAAATTGGAAATTTACATTTTTCACTTTTGTCAGACAATTGCAATATTCTCACAATAAGCTAATTAGCTCAATTGGAGCATTTCTAGCATGTTTGGTTGAAATTGGAAATTTACATTTTTCAGTTTTGTCAGACGTTTGTAAAATTCTTACAGTAGGCTTATTTGCGCAATTTGAGCATTTCTAGCATGTTTGGTTGAAATTGGAAGTTTACATTTTTCAGTTTTGTCAGACGTTTGTAATATTCTCACAATAAGCTAATTAGCTCAATTGGAGCATTTCTAGCATGTTTGGTTGAAATTGGAAATTTACATTTTTCAGTTTTGTCAGACGTTTAAAAAATTCTTACAGTAGGCTTATTTGCGCAATTTGAGCATTTCTAGCATGTTTGGTTGAAATTGGAAATTTACATTTTTCAGTTTTGTCAGACGTTTGTAATATTCTCACAATAAGCTAATTAGCTCAATTGGAGCATTTCTAGCATGTTTGGTTGAACTTGAAAATTTACATTTTTCAGTTTTGTCAGACGTTTGTAATATTCTCACAATAAGCTAATTAGCTCAATTGGAGCATTTCTAGCATGTTTGGTTGAAATTGGAAATTTACATTTTTCAGTTTTGTCGGACGTTTGTAATATTCTCACAATAAGCTAATTAGCTCAATTGGAGCATTTCTAGCATGTTTGGTTGAAATTGGAAATTTACATTTTTCACTTTTGTCAGACAATTGCAATATTCTCACAATAAGCTAATTAGCTCAATTGGAGCATTTCTAGCATGTTTGTTTGAAATTGAAAATTTACATTTTTCACTTTTGTCAGACAATTGCAATATTCTCACAATAAGCTAATTAGCTCAATTGGAGCATTTCTAGCATGTTTGGTTGAAATTGGAAAATTACATTTTTCAGTTTTGTCAGACGTTTGTAATATTCTCACAATAAGCTAATTAGCTCAATTGGAGCATTTCTAGCATGTTTGATTGAAATTGGAAATTTAAATCTTTCAGTTTTGTCAGACGTTTGTAAAATTCTTACAATAGGCTTATATGCGCAATTTGAGCATTTCTAGCATGTTTGGTTGAAATTGGAAATTTACATTTTTCACTTTTGTCAGACGTTTGTAATATTCTCACAATAAACTAATTAGCTCAATTGGAGCATTTCTAGCATGTTTGGTTGAAATTGGAAATTTACATTTTTCGCTTTTGTCAGACAATTGCAATATTCTCACAATAAGCTAATTAGCTCAATTGGAGCATTTCTAGCATGTTTGGTTGAAATTGGAAATTTACATTTTTCAGTTTTGTCAAACAATTGCAATATTCTCACAATAAGCTAATTAGCTCAATTGGAGCATTTCTAGCATGTTTGGTTGAAATATGAAATTTACATTTTTCAGTTTTGTCAGACGTTTGTACACTTCTTACAGTAAGCTTATTTCCGCATTTGGAGCATTTCTAGCATGTTTGGTTGAAATTGGAAATTTACATTTTTCAGTTTTGTCAGACGTTTGTAATATTCTCACAATAAGCTAATTAGCTCAATTGGAGCATTTCTAGCATGTTTAGTTGAAATTCGAAATTTGCATTTTTCACTTTTGTCAGACAATTGCAA
Source organism: Watersipora subatra (assembly GCF_963576615.1). NCBI lineage: Eukaryota > Metazoa > Bryozoa > Gymnolaemata > Cheilostomatida > Watersiporidae > Watersipora > Watersipora subatra. The sequence goes on from NW_027045284.1 coordinate 47,505, forward strand.
TATTCTCTCAATAAGCTAATTAGCTCAATTGGAGCATTTCTAGCATGTTTGGTTGAAATTGGAAATTTACATTTTTCAGCTTTGTCAGACGTTTGTAAAATTCTTACAGTAGGCTTATTTGTGCAATTTGAGCATTTCTAGCATGTTTGGTTGAAATTGGAAATTTACATTTCTCAGTTTTGTCAGACGTTTGTAATATTCTCACAATAAGCTAATTAGCTCAATTGGAGCATTTCTAGCATGTTTGGTTGAAATTGGAAATTTACATTTTTCACTTTTGTCAGACAATTGCAATATTCTCACAATAAGCTAATTAGCTCAATTGGAGCATTTCTAGCATGTTTGGTTGAAATTGGAAATTTACATTTTTCAGTTTTGTCAGACGTTTGTAAAATTCTTACAGTAGGCTTATTTGCGCAATTTGAGCATTTCTAGCATGTTTGGTTGAAATTGGAAGTTTACATTTTTCAGTTTTGTCAGACGTTTGTAATATTCTCACAATAAGCTAATTAGCTCAATTGGAGCATTTCTAGCATGTTTGGTTGAAATTGGAAATTTACATTTTTTCAGTTTTGTCAGACGTTTGTAAAATTCTTACAGTAGGCTTATTTGCGCAATTTGAGCATTTCTAGCATGTTTGGTTGAAATTGGAAATTTACATTTTTCAGTTTTGTCAGACGTTTGTAATATTCTCACAATAAGCTAGTTAGCTCAATTGGAGCATTTCTAGCATGTTTGGTTGAAATTGGAAATTTACATTTTTCACTTTTGTCAGACAATTGCAATATTCTCACAATAAGCTAATTAGCTCAATTGGAGCATTTCTAGCATGTTTAGTTGAAATTGGAAATTTACATTTTTCAGTTTTGTCAGACGTTTATAATATTCTCACAATAAGCTAATTAGCTCAATTGGAGCATTTCTAGCATGTTTAGTTGAAATTAATAATTTGCATTTTTCACTTTTGTCAGACAATTGCAATATTCTCCCAATAAGCTAATTAGCTCAATTGGAGCATTTCTAGCATATTTGGTTGAAATTGGAAATTTACATTTTTCAGTTTTGTCAGACGTTTGTAAAATTCTTACAGTAGGCTTATTTGCGCAATTTGAGCATTTCTAGCATGTTTGGTTGAAATTGGAAATTTACATTTTTCAGTTTTGTCAGACGTTTGTAATATTCTCACAATAAGCTAATTAGCTCAATTGGAGCATTTCTAGCATGTTTGGTTGAAATTGGAAATTTACATTTTTCACTTTTGTCACACAATTGCAATATTCTCACAATAAGCTAATTAGCTCAATTGGAGCATTTCTAGCATGTTTGGTTGAAATTGAAAATTTACATTTTTCACTTTTGTCAGACAATTGTAATATTCTCACAATAAGCTAATTAGCTCAATTGGAGCATTTCTAGCATGTTTGGTTGAAATTGGAAAATTACATTTTTCAGTTTTGTCAGACGTTTGTAATATTCTCACAATAAGCTAATTAGCTCAATTGGAGCATTTCTAGCATGTTTGATTGAAATTGGAAATTTAAATTTTTCAGTTTTGTCAGACGTTTGTAAAATTCTTACAATAGGCTTATATGCGCAATTTGAGCATTTCTAGCATGTTTGGTTGAAATTGGAAATTTACATTTTTCACTTTTGTCAGACGTTTGTAATATTCTCACAATAAACTAATTAGCTCAATTGGAGCATTTCTAGCATGTTTGGTTGAAATTGGAAATTTACATTTTTCAGTTTTGTCAAACAATTGCAATATTCTCACAATAAGCTAATTAGCTCAATTGGAGCATTTCTAGCATGTTTGGTTGAAATATGAAATTTACATTTTTCAGTTTTGTCAGACGTTTGTACACTTCTTACAGTAAGCTTATTTCCGCATTTGGAGCATTTCTAGCATGTTTGGTTGAAATTGGAAATTTACATTTTTCAGTTTTGTCAGACGTTTGTAATATTCTCACAATAAGCTAATTAGCTCAATTGGAGCATTTCTAGCATGTTTAGTTGAAATTCGAAATTTGCATTTTTCACTTTTGTCAGACAATTGCAATATTCTCTCAATAAGCTAATTAGCTCAATTGGAGCATTTCTAGCATGTTTGGTTGAAATTGGAAATTTACATTTTTCAGCTTTGTCAGACGTTTGTAAAATTCTTACAGTAGGCTTATTTGTGCAATTTGAGCATTTCTAGCATGTTTGGTTGAAATTGGAAATTTAAATTTTTCAGTTTTGTCAGACGTTTGTAAAATTCTTACAATAGGCTTATATGCGCAATTTGAGCATTTCTAGCATGTTTGGTTGAAATTGGAAATTTACATTTTTCACTTTTGTCAGACGTTTGTAATATTCTCACAATAAACTAATTAGCTCAATTGGAGCATTTCTAGCATGTTTGGTTGAAATTGGAAATTTACATTTTTCAGTTTTGTCAAACAATTGCAATATTCTCACAATAAGCTAATTAGCTCAATTGGAGCATTTCTAGCATGTTTGGTTGAAATATGAAATTTACATTTTTCAGTTTTGTCAGACGTTTGTACACTTCTTACAGTAAGCTTATTTCCGCATTTGGAGCATTTCTAGCATGTTTGGTTGAAATTGGAAATTTACATTTTTCAGTTTTGTCAGACGTTTGTAATATTCTCACAATAAGCTAATTAGCTCAATTGGAGCATTTCTAGCATGTTTGGTTGAAATTGGAAATTTACATTTTTCAGTTTTGTCAGACGTTTGTAAAATTCTTACAGTAGGCTTATTTGCGCAATTTGAGCATTTCTAGCATGTTTGGTTGAAATTGGAAGTTTACATTTTTCAGTTTTGTCAGACGTTTGTAATATTCTCACAATAAGCTAATTAGCTCAATTGGAGCATTTCTAGCATGTTTGGTTGAAATTGGAAATTTACATTTTTCAGTTTTGTCAGACGTTTGTAAAATTCTTACAGTAGGCTTATTTGCGCAATTTGAGCATTTCTAGCATGTTTGGTTGAAATTGGAAGTTTACATTTTTCAGTTTTGTCAGACGTTTGTAATATTCTCACAATAAGCTAATTAGCTCAATTGGAGCATTTCTAGCATGTTTGGTTGAAATTGGAAATTTACATTTTTCAGTTTTGTCAGACGTTTGTAATATTCTCACAATAAGCTAATTAGCTCAATTGGAGCATTTCTAGCATGTTTGGTTGAAATTGGAAATTTACATTTTTCACTTTTGTCAGACAATTGCAATATTCTCACAATAAGCTAATTAGCTCAATTGGAGCATTTCTAGCATGTTTGGTTGAAATTGGAAATTTACATTTTTCAGTTTTGTCAGACGTTTGTAAAATTCTTACAGTAGGCTTATTTGCGCAATTTGAGCATTTCTAGCATGTTTGGTTGAAATTGGAAGTTTACATTTTTCAGTTTTGTCAGACGTTTGTAATATTCTCACAATAAGCTAATTAGCTCAATTGGAGCATTTCTAGCATGTTTGGTTGAAATTGGAAATTTACATTTTTCAGTTTTGTCAGACGTTTAAAAAATTCTTACAGTAGGCTTATTTGCGCAATTTGAGCATTTCTAGCATGTTTGGTTGAAATTGGAAATTTACATTTTTCAGTTTTGTCAGACGTTTGTAATATTCTCACAATAAGCTAATTAGCTCAATTGGAGCATTTCTAGCATGTTTGGTTGAACTTGAAAATTTACATTTTTCAGTTTTGTCAGACGTTTGTAATATTCTCACAATAAGCTAATTAGCTCAATTGGAGCATTTCTAGCATGTTTGGTTGAAATTGGAAATTTACATTTTTCAGTTTTGTCGGACGTTTGTAATATTCTCACAATAAGCTAATTAGCTCAATTGGAGCATTTCTAGCATGTTTGGTTGAAATTGGAAATTTACATTTTTCACTTTTGTCAGACAATTGCAATATTCTCACAATAAGCTAATTAGCTCAATTGGAGCATTTCTAGCATGTTTGTTTGAAATTGAAAATTTACATTTTTCACTTTTGTCAGACAATTGCAATATTCTCACAATAAGCTAATTAGCTCAATTGGAGCATTTCTAGCATGTTTGGTTGAAATTGGAAAATTACATTTTTCAGTTTTGTCAGACGTTTGTAATATTCTCACAATAAGCTAATTAGCTCAATTGGAGCATTTCTAGCATGTTTGATTGAAATTGGAAATTTAAATCTTTCAGTTTTGTCAGACGTTTGTAAAATTCTTACAATAGGCTTATATGCGCAATTTGAGCATTTCTAGCATGTTTGGTTGAAATTGGAAATTTACATTTTTCACTTTTGTCAGACGTTTGTAATATTCTCACAATAAACTAATTAGCTCAATTGGAGCATTTCTAGCATGTTTGGTTGAAATTGGAAATTTACATTTTTCGCTTTTGTCAGACAATTGCAATATTCTCACAATAAGCTAATTAGCTCAATTGGAGCATTTCTAGCATGTTTGGTTGAAATTGGAAATTTACATTTTTCAGTTTTGTCAAACAATTGCAATATTCTCACAATAAGCTAATTAGCTCAATTGGAGCATTTCTAGCATGTTTGGTTGAAATATGAAATTTACATTTTTCAGTTTTGTCAGACGTTTGTACACTTCTTACAGTAAGCTTATTTCCGCATTTGGAGCATTTCTAGCATGTTTGGTTGAAATTGGAAATTTACATTTTTCAGTTTTGTCAGACGTTTGTAATATTCTCACAATAAGCTAATTAGCTCAATTGGAGCATTTCTAGCATGTTTAGTTGAAATTCGAAATTTGCATTTTTCACTTTTGTCAGACAATTGCAATATTCTCTCAATAAGCTAATTAGCTCAATTGGAGCATTTCTAGCATGTTTGGTTGAAATTGGAAATTTACATTTTTCAGCTTTGTCAGACGTTTGTAAAATTCTTACAGTAGGCTTATTTGTGCAATTTGAGCATTTCTAGCATGTTTGGTTGAAATTGGAAATTTACATTTCTCAGTTTTGTCAGACGTTTGTAATATTCTCACAATAAGCTAATTAGCTCAATTGGAGCATTTCTAGCATGTTTGGTTGAAATTGGAAATTTACATTTTTCACTTTTGTCAGACAATTGCAATATTCTCACAATAAGCTAATTAGCTCAATTGGAGCATTTCTAGCATGTTTGGTTGAAATTGGAAATTTACATTTTTCAGTTTTGTCAGACGTTTGTAAAATTCTTACAGTAGGCTTATTTGCGCAATTTGAGCATTTCTAGCATGTTTGGTTGAAATTGGAAGTTTACATTTTTCAGTTTTGTCAGACGTTTGTAATATTCTCACAATAAGCTAATTAGCTCAATTGGAGCATTTCTAGCATGTTTGGTTGAAATTGGAAATTTACATTTTTTCAGTTTTGTCAGACGTTTGTAAAATTCTTACAGTAGGCTTATTTGCGCAATTTGAGCATTTCTAGCATGTTTGGTTGAAATTGGAAATTTACATTTTTCAGTTTTGTCAGACGTTTGTAATATTCTCACAATAAGCTAGTTAGCTCAATTGGAGCATTTCTAGCATGTTTGGTTGAAATTGGAAATTTACATTTTTCACTTTTGTCAGACAATTGCAATATTCTCACAATAAGCTAATTAGCTCAATTGGAGCATTTCTAGCATGTTTAGTTGAAATTGGAAATTTACATTTTTCAGTTTTGTCAGACGTTTATAATATTCTCACAATAAGCTAATTAGCTCAATTGGAGCATTTCTAGCATGTTTAGTTGAAATTAATAATTTGCATTTTTCACTTTTGTCAGACAATTGCAATATTCTCCCAATAAGCTAATTAGCTCAATTGGAGCATTTCTAGCATATTTGGTTGAAATTGGAAATTTACATTTTTCAGTTTTGTCAGACGTTTGTAAAATTCTTACAGTAGGCTTATTTGCGCAATTTGAGCATTTCTAGCATGTTTGGTTGAAATTGGAAATTTACATTTTTCAGTTTTGTCAGACGTTTGTAATATTCTCACAATAAGCTAATTAGCTCAATTGGAGCATTTCTAGCATGTTTGGTTGAAATTGGAAATTTACATTTTTCAGTTTTGTCAGACGTTTGTAATATTCTCACAATAAGCTAATTAGCTCAATTGGAGCATTTCTAGCATGTTTGGTTGAAATTGGAAATTTACATTTTTCACTTTTGTCAGACAATTGCAATATTCTCACAATAAGCTAATTAGCTCAATTGGAGCATTTCTAGCATGTTTGGTTGAAATTGGAAATTTACATTTTTCAGTTTTGTCAGACGTTTGTAAAATTCTTACAGTAGGCTTATTTGCGCAATTTGAGCATTTCTAGCATGTTTGGTTGAAATTGGAAGTTTACATTTTTCAGTTTTGTCAGACGTTTGTAATATTCTCACAATAAGCTAATTAGCTCAATTGGAGCATTTCTAGCATGTTTGGTTGAAATTGGAAATTTACATTTTTCAGTTTTGTCAGACGTTTGTAAAATTCTTACAGTAGGCTTATTTGCGCAATTTGAGCATTTCTAGCATGTTTGGTTGAAATTGGAAATTTACATTTTTCAGTTTTGTCAGACGTTTGTAATATTCTCACAATAAGCTAATTAGCTTAATTGGAGCATTTCTAGCATGTTTGGTTGAACTTGAAAATTTACATTTTTCAGTTTTGTCAGACGTTTGTAATATTCTCACAATAAGCTAATTAGCTCAATTGGAGCATTTCTAGCATGTTTAGTTGAAATTGGAAATTTACATTTTTCAGTTTTGTCGGACGTTTGTAATATTCTCACAATAAGCTAATTAGCTCAATTGGAGCATTTCTAGCATGTTTGGTTGAAATTGGAAATTTACATTTTTCACTTTTGTCAGACAATTGCAATATTCTCACAATAAGCTAATTAGCTCAATTGGAGCATTTCTAGCATGTTTGTTTGAAATTGAAAATTTACATTTTTCACTTTTGTCAGACAATTGTAATATTCTCACAATAAGCTAATTAGCTCAATTGGAGCATTTCTAGCATGTTTGGTTGAAATTGGAAAATTACATTTTTCAGTTTTGTCAGACGTTTGTAATATTCTCACAATAAGCTAATTAGCTCAATTGGAGCATTTCTAGCATGTTTGATTGAAATTGGAAATTTAAATCTTTCAGTTTTGTCAGACGTTTGTAAAATTCTTACAATAGGCTTATATGCGCAATTTGAGCATTTCTAGCATGTTTGGTTGAAATTGGAAATTTACATTTTTCACTTTTGTCAGGCGTTTGTAATATTCTCACAATAAACTAATTAGCTCAATTGGAGCATTTCTAGCATGTTTGGTTGAAATTGGAAATTTACATTTTTCGCTTTTGTCAGACAATTGCAATATTCTCACAATAAGCTAATTAGCTCAATTGGAGCATTTCTAGCATGTTTGGTTGAAATTGGAAATTTACATTTTTCAGTTTTGTCAAACAATTGAAATATTCTCACAATAAGCTAATTAGCTCAATTGGAGCATTTCTAGCATGTTTGGTTGAAATATGAAATTTACATTTTTCAGTTTTTGTCAGACGTTTGTACACTTCTTACAGTAAGCTTATTTCCGCATTTGGAGCATTTCTAGCATGTTTGGTTGAAATTGGAAATTTACATTTTTCAGTTTTGTCAGACGTTTGTAATATTCTAACAATAAGCTAATTAGCTCAATTGGAGCATTTCTAGCATGTTTAGTTGAAATTCGAAATTTGCATTTTTCACTTTTGTCAGACAATTGCAATATTCTCTCAATAAGCTAATTAGCTCAATTGGAGCATTTCTAGCATGTTTGGTTGAAATTGGAAATTTACATTTTTCAGTTTTGTCAGACGTTTGTAATATTCTCACAATAAGCTAATTAGCTCAATTTGAGCATTTCTAGCATGTTTGGTTGAAATTGGAAATTTACATTTTTCACTTTTGTCAGACAATTGCAATATTCTCACAATAAGCTAATTAGCTCAATTGGAGCATTTCTAGCATGTTTGGTTGAAATTGGAAATTTACATTTTTCAGTTTTGTCAGACGTTTGTAATATTCTCACAATAAGCTAATTAGCTCAATTGGAGCATTTCTAGCATGTTTGATTGAAATTGGAAATTTAAATCTTTCAGTTTTGTCAGACGTTTGTAAAATTCTTACAATAGGCTTATATGCGCAATTTGAGCATTTCTAGCATGTTTGGTTGAAATTGGAAATTTACATTTTTCACTTTTGTCAGACGTTTGTAATATTCTCACAATAAACTAATTAGCTCAATTGGAGCATTTCTAGCATGTTTGGTTGAAATTGGAAATTTACATTTTTCGCTTTTGTCAGACAATTGCAATATTCTCACAATAAGCTAATTAGCTCAATTGGAGCATTTCTAGCATGTTTGGTTGAAATTGGAAATTTACATTTTTCAGTTTTGTCAAACAATTGCAATATTCTCACAATAAGCTAATTAGCTCAATTGGAGCATTTCTAGCATGTTTGGTTGAAATATGAAATTTACATTTTTCAGTTTTGTCAGACGTTTGTACACTTCTTACAGTAAGCTTATTTCCGCATTTGGAGCATTTCTAGCATGTTTGGTTGAAATTGGAAATTTACATTTTTCAGTTTTGTCAGACGTTTGTAATATTCTCACAATAAGCTAATTAGCTCAATTGGAGCATTTCTAGCATGTTTAGTTGAAATTCGAAATTTGCATTTTTCACTTTTGTCAGACAATTGCAATATTCTCTCAATAAGCTAATTAGCTCAATTGGAGCATTTCTAGCATGTTTGGTTGAAATTGGAAATTTACATTTTTCAGTTTTGTCAGACGTTTGTAATATTCTCACAATAAGCTAATTAGCTCAATTTGAGCATTTCTAGCATGTTTGGTTGAAATTGGAAATTTACATTTTTCACTTTTGTCAGACAATTGCAATATTCTCACAATAAGCTAATTAGCTCAATTGGAGCATTTCTAGCATGTTTGGTTGAAATTGGAAATTTACATTTTTCAGTTTTGTCAGACGTTTGTAAAATTCTTACAGTATGCTTATTTGCGCAATTTGAGCATTTCTAGCATGTTTGGTTGAAATTGGAAGTTTACATTTTTCAGTTTTGTCAGACGTTTGTAATATTCTCACAATAAGCTAATTAGCTCAATTGGAGCATTTCTAGCATGTTTGGTTGAAATTGGAAATTTACATTTTTCAGTTTTGTCAGACGTTTGTAAAATTCTTACAGTAGGCTTATTTGCGCAATTTGAGCATTTCTAGCATGTTTGGTTGAAATTGGAAATTTACATTTTTCAGTTTTGTCAGACGTTTGTAATATTCTCACAATAAGCTAATTAGCTCAATTGGAGCATTTCTAGCATGTTTGGTTGAAATTGGAAATTTACATTTTTCACTTTTGTCAGACAATTGCAATATTCTCACAATAAGCTAATTAGCTCAATTGGAGCATTTCTAGCATGTTTGGTTGAAATTGGAAATTTACATTTTTCAGTTTTGTCAGACGTTTGTAAAATTCTTACAGTAGGCTTATTTGCGCAATTTGAGCATTTCTAGCATGTTTGGTTGAAATTGGAAGTTTACATTTTTCAGTTTTGTCAGACGTTTGTAATATTCTCACAATAAGCTAATTAGCTCAATTGGAGCATTTCTAGCATGTTTGGTTGAAATTGGAAATTTACATTTTTTCAGTTTTGTCAGACGTTTGTAAAATTCTTACAGTAGGCTTATTTGCGCAATTTGAGCATTTCTATCATGTTTGGTTGAAATTGGAAATTTACATTTTTCAGTTTTGTCAGACGTTTGTAATATTCTCACAATAAGCTAGTTAGCTCAATTGGAGCATTTCTAGCATGTTTGGTTGAAATTGGAAATTTACATTTTTCACTTTTGTCAGACAATTGCAATATTCTCACAATAAGCTAATTAGCTCAATTGGAGCATTTCTAGCATGTTTAGTTGAAATTGGAAATTTACATTTTTCAGTTTTGTCAGACGTTTATAATATTCTCACAATAAGCTAATTAGCTCAATTGGAGCATTTCTAGCATGTTTAGTTGAAATTAATAATTTGCATTTTTCACTTTTGTCAGACAATTGCAATATTCTCCCAATAAGCTAATTAGCTCAATTGGAGCATTTCTAGCATATTTGGTTGAAATTGGAAATTTACATTTTTCAGTTTTGTCAGACGTTTGTAAAATTCTTACAGTAGGCTTATTTGCGCAATTTGAGCATTTCTAGCATGTTTGGTTGAAATTGGAAATTTACATTTTTCAGTTTTGTCAGACGTTTGTAATATTCTCACAATAAGCTAATTAGCTCAATTGGAGCATTTCTAGCATGTTTGGTTGAAATTGGAAATTTACATTTTTCAGTTTTGTCAGACGTTTGTAATATTCTCACAATAAGCTAATTAGCTCAATTGGAGCATTTCTAGCATGTTTGGTTGAAATTGGAAATTTACATTTTTCACTTTTGTCAGACAATTGCAATATTCTCACAATAAGCTAATTAGCTCAATTGGAGCATTTCTAGCATGTTTGGTTGAAATTGGAAATTTACATTTTTCAGTTTTGTCAGACGTTTGTAAAATTCTTACAGTAGGCTTATTTGCGCAATTTGAGCATTTCTAGCATGTTTGGTTGAAATTGGAAGTTTACATTTTTCAGTTTTGTCAGACGTTTGTAATATTCTCACAATAAGCTAATTAGCTCAATTGGAGCATTTCTAGCATGTTTGGTTGAAATTGGAAATTTACATTTTTCAGTTTTGTCAGACGTTTGTAAAATTCTTACAGTAGGCTTATTTGCGCAATTTGAGCATTTCTAGCATGTTTGGTTGAAATTGGAAATTTACATTTTTCAGTTTTGTCAGACGTTTGTAATATTCTCACAATAAGCTAATTAGCTTAATTGGAGCATTTCTAGCATGTTTGGTTGAACTTGAAAATTTACATTTTTCAGTTTTGTCAGACGTTTGTAATATTCTCACAATAAGCTAATTAGCTCAATTGGAGCATTTCTAGCATGTTTAGTTGAAATTGGAAATTTACATTTTTCAGTTTTGTCGGACGTTTGTAATATTCTCACAATAAGCTAATTAGCTCAATTGGAGCATTTCTAGCATGTTTGGTTGAAATTGGAAATTTACATTTTTCACTTTTGTCAGACAATTGCAATATTCTCACAATAAGCTAATTAGCTCAATTGGAGCATTTCTAGCATGTTTGTTTGAAATTGAAAATTTACATTTTTCACTTTTGTCAGACAATTGTAATATTCTCACAATAAGCTAATTAGCTCAATTGGAGCATTTCTAGCATGTTTGGTTGAAATTGGAAAATTACATTTTTCAGTTTTGTCAGACGTTTGTAATATTCTCACAATAAGCTAATTAGCTCAATTGGAGCATTTCTAGCATGTTTGATTGAAATTGGAAATTTAAATCTTTCAGTTTTGTCAGACGTTTGTAAAATTCTTACAATAGGCTTATATGCGCAATTTGAGCATTTCTAGCATGTTTGGTTGAAATTGGAAATTTACATTTTTCACTTTTGTCAGGCGTTTGTAATATTCTCACAATAAACTAATTAGCTCAATTGGAGCATTTCTAGCATGTTTGGTTGAAATTGGAAATTTACATTTTTCGCTTTTGTCAGACAATTGCAATATTCTCACAATAAGCTAATTAGCTCAATTGGAGCATTTCTAGCATGTTTGGTTGAAATTGGAAATTTACATTTTTCAGTTTTGTCAAACAATTGAAATATTCTCACAATAAGCTAATTAGCTCAATTGGAGCATTTCTAGCATGTTTGGTTGAAATATGAAATTTACATTTTTCAGTTTTTGTCAGACGTTTGTACACTTCTTACAGTAAGCTTATTTCCGCATTTGGAGCATTTCTAGCATGTTTGGTTGAAATTGGAAATTTACATTTTTCAGTTTTGTCAGACGTTTGTAATATTCTAACAATAAGCTAATTAGCTCAATTGGAGCATTTCTAGCATGTTTAGTTGAAATTCGAAATTTGCATTTTTCACTTTTGTCAGACAATTGCAATATTCTCTCAATAAGCTAATTAGCTCAATTGGAGCATTTCTAGCATGTTTGGTTGAAATTGGAAATTTACATTTTTCAGTTTTGTCAGACGTTTGTAATATTCTCACAATAAGCTAATTAGCTCAATTTGAGCATTTCTAGCATGTTTGGTTGAAATTGGAAATTTACATTTTTCACTTTTGTCAGACAATTGCAATATTCTCACAATAAGCTAATTAGCTCAATTGGAGCATTTCTAGCATGTTTGGTTGAAATTGGAAATTTACATTTTTCAGTTTTGTCAGACGTTTGTAATATTCTCACAATAAGCTAATTAGCTCAATTGGAGCATTTCTAGCATGTTTGATTGAAATTGGAAATTTAAATCTTTCAGTTTTGTCAGACGTTTGTAAAATTCTTACAATAGGCTTATATGCGCAATTTGAGCATTTCTAGCATGTTTGGTTGAAATTGGAAATTTACATTTTTCACTTTTGTCAGACGTTTGTAATATTCTCACAATAAACTAATTAGCTCAATTGGAGCATTTCTAGCATGTTTGGTTGAAATTGGAAATTTACATTTTTCGCTTTTGTCAGACAATTGCAATATTCTCACAATAAGCTAATTAGCTCAATTGGAGCATTTCTAGCATGTTTGGTTGAAATTGGAAATTTACATTTTTCAGTTTTGTCAAACAATTGCAATATTCTCACAATAAGCTAATTAGCTCAATTGGAGCATTTCTAGCATGTTTGGTTGAAATATGAAATTTACATTTTTCAGTTTTGTCAGACGTTTGTACACTTCTTACAGTAAGCTTATTTCCGCATTTGGAGCATTTCTAGCATGTTTGGTTGAAATTGGAAATTTACATTTTTCAGTTTTGTCAGACGTTTGTAATATTCTCACAATAAGCTATTTAGCTCAATTGGAGCATTTCTAGCATGTTTAGTTGAAATTCGAAATTTGCATTTTTCACTTTTGTCAGACAATTGCAATATTCTCTCAATAAGCTAATTAGCTCAATTGGAGCATTTCTAGCATGTTTGGTTGAAATTGGAAATTTACATTTTTCAGTTTTGTCAGACGTTTGTAATATTCTCACAATAAGCTAATTAGCTCAATTTGAGCATTTCTAGCATGTTTGGTTGAAATTGGAAATTTACATTTTTCACTTTTGTCAGACAATTGCAATATTCTCACAATAAGCTAATTAGCTCAATTGGAGCATTTCTAGCATGTTTGGTAGAAATTGGAAATTTACATTTTTCAGTTTTGTCAGACGTTTGTAAAATTCTTACAGTATGCTTATTTGCGCAATTTGAGCATTTCTAGCATGTTTGGTTGAAATTGGAAGTTTACATTTTTCAGTTTTGTCAGACGTTTGTAATATTCTCACAATAAGCTAATTAGCTCAATTGGAGCATTTCTAGCATGTTTGGTTGAAATTGGAAATTTACATTTTTCAGTTTTGTCAGACGTTTGTAAAATTCTTACAGTAGGCTTATTTGCGCAATTTGAGCATTTCTAGCATGTTTGGTTGAAATTGGAAATTTACATTTTTCAGTTTTGTCAGACGTTTGTAATATTCTCACAATAAGCTAGTTAGCTCAATTGGAGCATTTCTAGCATGTTTGGTTGAAATTGGAAATTTACATTTTTCACTTTTGTCAGACAATTGCAATATTCTCACAATAAGCTAATTAGCTCAATTGGAGCATTTCTAGCATGTTTAGTTGAAATTGGAAATTTACATTTTTCAGTTTTGTCAGACGTTTATAATATTCTCACAATAAGCTAATTAGCTCAATTGGAGCATTTCTAGCATGTTTAGTTGAAATTAATAATTTGCATTTTTCACTTTTGTCAGAGAATTGCAATATTCTCCCAATAAGCTAATTAGCTCAATTGGAGCATTTCTAGCATGTTTGGTTGAAATTGGAAATTTACATTTTTCAGTTTTGTCAGACGTTTGTAAAATTCTTACAGTAGGCTTATTTGCGCAATTTGAGCATTTCTAGCATGTTTGGTTGAAATTGGAAATTTACATTTTTCAGTTTTGTCAGACGTTTGTAATATTCTCACAATAAGCTAATTAGCTCAATTGGAGCATTTCTAGCATGTTTGGTTGAAATTGAAAATTTACATTTTTCAGTTTTGTCAGACGTTTGTAATATTCTCACAATAAGCTAATTAGCTCAATTGGAGCATTTCTAGCGTGTTTAGTTGAAATTGGAAATTTACATTTTTCAGTTTGGTCGGACGTTTGTAATATTCTCACAATAAGCTAATTAGCTCAATTGGAGCATTTCTAGCATGTTTGGTTGAAATTGGAAATTTACATTTTTCACTTTTGTCAGACAATTGCAATATTCTCACAATAAGCTAATTAGCTCAATTGGAGCATTTCTAGCATGTTTGGTTGAAATTGGAAATTTACATTTTTCAGTTTTGTCAAACAATTGCAATATTCTCACAATAAGCTAATTAGCTCAATTGGAGCATTTCTAGCATGTTTGGTTGAAATTGGAAATTTACATTTTTCAGCTTTGTCAGACGTTTGTAAAATTCTTACAGTAGGCTTATTTGTGCAATTTGAGCATTTCTAGCATGTTTGGTTGAAATTGGAAGTTTACATTTTTCAGTTTTGTCAGACGTTTGTAATATTCTCACAATAAGCTAATTAGCTCAATTGGAGCATTTCTAGCATGTTTGGTTGAAATTGGAAATTTACATTTTTCACTTTTGTCAGACAATTGCAATATTCTCACAATAAGCTAATTAGCTCAATTGGAGCATTTCTAGCATGTTTGGTTGAAATTGGAAATTTACATTTTTCAGTTTTGTCAGACGTTTGTAAAATTCTTACAGTAGGCTTATTTGCGCAATTTGAGCATTTCTAGCATGTTTGGTTGAAATTGGAAGTTTACATTTTTCAGTTTTGTCAGACATTTGCAATATTCTCACAATAAGCTAATTAGCTCAATTGGAGCATTTCTAGCATGTTTGGTTGAAATTGGAAATTTACATTTTTCAGTTTTGTCAGACGTTTGTAATATTCTCACAATAAGCTAATTAGCTCAATTGGAGCATTTCTAGCATGTTTGGTTGAAATATGAATTTACATTTTTCAGTTTTGTCAGACGTTTGTACACTTCTTACAGTAAGCTTATTTCCGCATTTGGAGCATTTCTAGCATGTTTGGTTGAAATTGGAAATTTACATTTTTCAGTTTTGTCAGACGTTTGTAATATTCTCACAATAAGCTAATTAGCTCAATTGGAGCATTTCTAGCATGTTTAGTTGAAATTCGAAATTTGCATTTTTCACTTTTGTCAGACAATTGCAATATTCTCTCAATAAGCTAATTAGCTCAATTGGAGCATTTCTAGCATGTTTGGTTGAAATTGGAAATTTACATTTTTCAGCTTTGTCAGACGTTTGTAAAATTCTTACAGTAGGCTTATTTGTGCAATTTGAGCATTTCTAGCATGTTTGGTTGAAATTGGAAATTTACATTTTTCAGTTTTGTCAGACGTTTGTAATATTCTCACAATAAGCTAATTAGCTCAATTGGAGCATTTCTAGCATGTTTGGTTGAAATTGGAATTTTACATTTTTCACTTTTGTCAGACAATTGCAATATTCTCACAATAAGCTAATTAGCTCAATTGGAGCATTTCTAGCATGTTTGGTTGAAATTGGAAATTTACATTTTTCAGTTTTGTCAGACGTTTGTAAAATTCTTACAGTAGGCTTATTTGCGCAATTTGAGCATTTCTAGCATGTTTGGTTGAAATTGGAAGTTTACATTTTTCAGTTTTGTCAGACGTTTGTAATATTCTCACAATAAGCTAATTAGCTCAATTGGAGCATTTCTAGCATGTTTGGTTGAAATTGGAAATTTACATTTTTCAGTTTTGTCAGACGTTTGTAATATTCTCACAATAAGCTAATTAGCTCAATTGGAGCATTTCTAGCATGTTTGGTTGAAATTGGAAATTTACATTTTTCACTTTTGTCAGACAATTGCAATATTCTCACAATAAGCTAATTAGCTCAATTGGAGCATTTCTAGCATGTTTGGTTGAAATTGGAAATTAATATTTTTCACTTTTGTCAGACAATTGCAATATTCTCACAATAAGCTAATTAGCTCAATTGGAGCATTTCTAGCATGTTTGGTTGAAATTGGAAATTTACATTTTTCACTTTTGTCAGACAATTGCAATATTCTCACAATAAGCTAATTAGCTCAATTGGAGCATTTCTAGCATGTTTGGTTGAAATTGGAAATTTACATTTTTCACTTTTGTAAGACGTTTGTAATATTCTCGCAATAAGCTAATTAGCTCAATTGGAGCATTTCTAGCTTGTTTGGTTGAAATTGGAAATTTACATTTTTCAGTTTGGTCAGACGTTTGTAATATTCTCACAATAAGCTAATTAGCTCAATTGGAGCATTTCTAGCATGTTTGGTTGAAATTGAAAATTTGCATTTTTCAGTGTTGTCATAGGTTTGTAATATTCTCACAATAAGCTAACTAGCTCAATTGGAGCATTTCTAGCATGTTTGGTTGAAATTGGAAATTTACATTTTTCAGTTTTGTCAGACGTTTGTAATATTCTCACAATAAGCTAATTAGCTCAATTGGAGCATTTCTAGCATGTTTAGTTGAAATTGGAAATTTACATTTTTCAGTTTTGTCAGACGTTTGTAATATTCTCACAATAAGCTAATTAGCTCAATTGGAGCATTTCTAGCATGTTTGGTTGAAATTGGAAATTTACATTTTTCAGTTTTGTCAGACAATTGCAATATTCTCACAATAAACTAATTAGCTCAATTGGAGCATTTTTAGCATGTTTGGTTGAAATTGGAAAATTACATTTTTCAGTTTTGTCAGACGTTTGTAATATTCTCACAATAAGCTAATTAGCTCAATTGGAGCATTTCTAGCATGTTTAGTTGAAATTGGAAATTTACATTTTTCAGTTTTGTCAGACGTTTGTAATATTCTCACAATAAGCTAATTAGCTCAATTGGAGCAGTTCTAGCATGTTTGGTTGAAATTGGAAATTTACATTTTTCAGTTTTGTCAGACAATTGCAATATTCTCACAATAAGCTAATTAGCTCAATTGGAGCATTTCTAGCATGTTTGGTTGAAATTGGAAATTTACATTTTTCAGTTTTGTCAGACGTTTGTAATATTCTCACAATAAGCTAATTAGCTCAATTGGAGCATTTCTAGCATGTTTAGTTGAAATTAATAATTTGCATTTTTCACTTTTTTCAGACAATTGCAATATTCTCCCAATAAGCTAATTAGCTCAATTGGAGCATTTCTAGCATGTTTGGTTGAAATTGGAAATTTACATTTTTCAGTTTTGTCAGACGTTTGTAATATTCTCACAATAAGCTAATTAGCTCAATTGGAGCATTTCTAGCATGTTTAGTTGAAATTCGAAATTTGCATTTTTCACTTTTGTCAGACAATTGCAATATTCTCTCAATAAGCTAATTAGCTCAATTGGAGCATTTCTAGCATGTTTGGTTGAAATTGGAAATTTACATTTTTCAGCTTTGTCAGACGTTTGTAAAATTCTTACAGTAGGCTTATTTGTGCAATTTGAGCATTTCTAGCATGTTTGGTTGAAATTGGAAATTTACATTTTTCAGTTTTGTCAGACGTTTGTAATATTCTCACAATAAGCTAATTAGCTCAATTGGAGCATTTCTAGCATGTTTGGTTGAAATTGGAAATTTACATTTTTCACTTTTGTCAGACAATTGCAATATTCTAACAATAAGCTAATTAGCTCAATTGGAGCATTTCTAGCATGTTTGGTTGAAATTGGAAATTTACATTTTTCAGTTTTGTCAGACGTTTGTAAAATTCTTACAGTAGGCTTATTTGCGCAATTTGAGCATTTCTAGCATGTTTGGTTGAAATTGGAAGTTTACATTTTTCAGTTTTGTCAGACGTTTGTAATATTCTCACAATAAGCTAATTAGCTCAATTGGAGCATTTCTAGCATGTTTGGTTGAAATTGGAAATTTACATTTTTCAGTTTTGTCAGACGTTTGTAATATTCTCACAATAAGCTAATTAGCTCAATTGGAGCATTTCTAGCATGTTTGGTTGAAATTGGAAATTTACATTTTTCAGTTTTGTCAGACGTTTGTAAAATTCTTACAGTAGGCTTATTTGCGCAATTTGAGCATTTCTAGCATGTTTGGTTGAAATTGGAAGTTTACATTTTTCAGTTTTGTCAGACGTTTGTAATATTCTCACAATAAGCTAATTAGCTCAATTGGAGCATTTCTAGCATGTTTGGTTGAAATTGGAAATTTACATTTTTCAGTTTTGTCAGACGTTTGTAATATTCTCACAATAAGCTAATTAGCTCAATTGGAGCATTTCTAGCATGTTTGGTTGAAATTGGAAATTTACATTTTTCACTTTTGTCAGACAATTGCAATATTCTCACAATAAGCTAATTAGCTCAATTGGAGCATTTCTAGCTTGTTTGGTTGAAATTGGAAATTTACATTTTTCAGTTTGGTCAGACGTTTGTAATATTCTCACAATAAGCTAATTAGCTCAATTGGAGCATTTCTAGCATGTTTGGTTGAAATTGAAAATTTGCATTTTTCAGTGTTGTCATAGGTTTGTAATATTCTCACAATAAGCTAACTAGCTCAATTGGAGCATTTCTAGCATGTTTGGTTGAAATTGAAAATTTGCATTTTTCAGTGTTGTCATAGGTTTGTAATATTCTCACAATAAGCTAACTAGCTCAATTGGAGCATTTCTAGCATGTTTGGTTGAAATTGGAAATTTACAATTTTCAGTTTTGTCAGACAATTGCAATATTCTCACAATAAGCTAATTAGCTCAATTGGAGCATTTTTAGCATGTTTGGTTGAAATTGGAAAATTACATTTTTCAGTTTTGTCAGACGTTTGTAATATTCTCACAATAAGCTAATTAGCTCAATTGGAGCATTTCTAGCATGTTTAGTTGAAATTGGAAATTTACATTTTTCAGTTTTGTCAGACGTTTGTAATATTCTCACAATAAGCTAATTAGCTCAATTGGAGCATTTCTAGCATGTTTAGTTGAAATTTGAAATTTACATTTTTCAGTTTTGTCAGACGTTTGTAATATTCTCACAATAAGCTAATTAGCTCAATTGGAGCATTTCTAGCATGTTTAGTTGAAATTGGAAATTTACATTTTTCAGTTTTGTCAGACGTTTGTAATATTCTCACAATAAGCTAATTAGCTCAATTGGAGCAGTTCTAGCATGTTTGGTTGAAATTGGAAATTTACATTTTTCAGTTTTGTCAGACAATTGCAATATTCTCACAATAAGCTAATTAGCTCAATTGGAGCATTTCTAGCATGTTTGGTTGAAATTGGAAATTTACATTTTTCAGTTTTGTCAGACGTTTGTAATATTCTCACAATAAGCTAATTAGCTCAATTGGAGCATTTCTAGCATGTTTGGTTGAAATTGGAAATTTACATTTTTCACTTTTGTCAGACAATTGCAATATTCACACAATAAGCTAATTAGCTCAATTGGAGCATTTCTAGCATGTTTGGTTGAAATTGGAAATTTACATTTTTCAGTTTTGTCAGACGTTTGTAAAATTCTTACAGTAGGCTTATTTGCGCAATTTGAGCATTTCTAGCATGTTTGGTTGAAATTGGAAGTTTACATTTTTCAGTTTTGTCAGACGTTTGTAATATTCTCACAATAAGCTAATTAGCTCAATTGGAGCATTTCTAGCATGTTTGGTTGAAATTGGAAATTTACATTTTTCAGTTTTGTCAGACGTTTGTAATATTCTCACAATAAGCTAATTAGCTCAATTGGAGCATTTCTAGCATGTTTGGTTGAAATTGGAAATTTACATTTTTCAGTTTTGTCAGACGTTTGTAAAATTCTTACAGTAGGCTTATTTGCGCAATTTGAGCATTTCTAGCATGTTTGGTTGAAATTGGAAGTTTACATTTTTCAGTTTTGTCAGACGTTTGTAATATTCTCACAATAAGCTAATTAGCTCAATTGGAGCATTTCTAGCATGTTTGGTTGAAATTGGAAATTTACATTTTTCAGTTTTGTCAGACGTTTGTAATATTCTCACAATAAGCTAATTAGCTCAATTGGAGCATTTCTAGCATGTTTGGTTGAAATCGGAAATTTACATTTTTCACTTTTGTCAGACAATTGCAATATTCTCACAATAAGCTAATTAGCTCAATTGGAGCATTTCTAGCTTGTTTGGTTGAAATTGGAAATTTACATTTTTCAGTTTGGTCAGACGTTTGTAATATTCTCACAATAAGCTAATTAGCTCAATTGGAGCATTTCTAGCATGTTTGGTTGAAATTGAAAATTTGCATTTTTCAGTGTTGTCATAGGTTTGTAATATTCTCACAATAAGCTAACTAGCTCAATTGGAGCATTTCTAGCATGTTTGGTTGAAATTGAAAATTTGCATTTTTCAGTGTTGTCATAGGTTTGTAATATTCTCACAATAAGCTAACTAGCTCAATTGGAGCATTTCTAGCATGTTTGGTTGAAATTGGAAATTTACAATTTTCAGTTTTGTCAGACAATTGCAATATTCTCACAATAAGCTAATTAGCTCAATTGGAGCATTTTTAGCATGTTTGGTTGAAATTGGAAAATTACATTTTTCAGTTTTGTCAGACGTTTGTAATATTCTCACAATAAGCTAATTAGCTCAATTGGAGCATTTCTAGCATGTTTAGTTGAAATTGGAAATTTACATTTTTCAGTTTTGTCAGACGTTTGTAATATTCTCACAATAAGCTAATTAGCTCAATTGGAGCATTTCTAGCATGTTTAGTTGAAATTGGAAATTTACATTTTTCAGTTTTGTCAGACGTTTGTAATATTCTCACAATAAGCTAATTAGCTCAATTGGAGCATTTCTAGCATGTTTAGTTGAAATTGGAAATTTACATTTTTCAGTTTTGTCAGACGTTTGTAATATTCTCACAATAAGCTAATTAGCTCAATTGGAGCAGTTCTAGCATGTTTGGTTGAAATTGGAAATTTACATTTTTCAGTTTTGTCAGACAATTGCAATATTCTCACAATAAGCTAATTAGCTCAATTGGAGCATTTCTAGCATGTTTGGTTGAAATTGGAAATTTACATTTTTCAGTTTTGTCAGACGTTTGTAATATTCTCACAATAAGCTAATTAGCTCAATTGGAGCATTTCTAGCATGTTTAGTTGAAATTAATAATTTGCATTTTTCACTTTTGTCAGACAATTGCAATATTCTCCCAATAAGCTAATTAGCTCAATTGGAGCATTTCTAGCATGTTTGGTTGAAATTGGTAATTTACATTTTTCAGTTTTGTCAGACGTTTGTAATATTCTCACAATAAGCTAATTAGCTCAATTGGAGCATTTCTAGCATGTTTGGTTGAAATTGGAAATTTACATTTTTCAGTTTTGTCAGACGTTTGTAAAATTCTTACAGTAGGCTTATTTGCGCAATTTGAGCATTTCTAGCATGTTTGGTTGAAATTGGAAATTTACATTTTTCAGTTTTGTCAGACGTTTGTAATATTCTCACAATAAGCTAATTAGCTCGATTGGAGCATTTCTAGCATGTTTGGTTGAAATTGAAAATTTACATTTTTCAGTTTTGTCGGACGTTTGTAATATTCTCACAATAAGCTAATTAGCTCAATTGGAGCATTTCTAGCATGTTTGGTTGAAATTGGAAATTTACATTTTTCACTTTTGTCAGACAATTGCAATATTCTCACAATAAGCTAATTAGCTCAATTGGAGCATTTCTAGCATGTTTGGTTGAAATTGAAAATTTACATTTTTCACTTTTGTCAGACAATTGTAATATTCTCACAATAAGCTAATTAGCTCAATTGGAGCATTTCTAGCATGTTTGGTTGAAATTGGAAAATTACATTTTTCAGTTTTGTCAGACGATTGTAATATTCTCACAATAAGCTAATTAGCTCAATTGGAGCATTTCTAGCATGTTTGATTGAAGTTGGAAATTTAAATTTTTCAGTTTTGTCAGACGTTTGTAAAAATCTTACAATAGGCTTATATGCGCAATTTGAGCATTTCTAGCATGTTTGGTTGAAATTGGAAATTTACATTTTTCACTTTTGTCAGACGTTTGTAATATTCTCACAATAAACTAATTAGCTCAATTGGAGCATTTCTAGCATGTTTGGTTGAAATTGGAAATTTACATTTTTCGCTTTTGTCAGACAATTGCAATATTCTCACAATAAGCTAATTAGCTCAATTGGAGCACTTCTAGCATGTTTGGTTGAAATTGGAAATTTACATTTTTCAGTTTTGTCAAACAATTGCAATATTCTCACAATAAGCTAATTAGCTCAATTGGAGCATTTCTAGCATGTTTGGTTGAAATATGAAATTTACATTTTTCAGTTTTGTCAGACGTTTGTACACTTCTTACAGTAAGCTTATTTCCGCATTTGGAGCATTTCTAGCATGTTTGGTTGAAATTGGAAATTTACATTTTTCAGTTTTGTCAGACGTTTGTAATATTCTCACAATAAGCTAATTAGCTCAATTGGAGCATTTCTAGCATGTTTAGTTGAAATTCGAAATTTGCCTTTTTCACTTTTGTCAGACAATTGCAATATTCTCTCAATAAGCTAATTAGCTCAATTGGAGCATTTCTAGCATGTTTGGTTGAAATTGGAAATTTACATTTTTCAGCTTTGTCAGACGTTTGTAAAATTCTTACAGTAGGCTTATTTGTGCAATTTGAGCATTTCTAGCATGTTTGGTTGAAATTGGAAATTTGCATTTTTCAGTTTTGTCAGACGTTTGTAATATTCTCACAATAAGCTAATTAGCTCAATTGGAGCATTTCTAGCATGTTTAGTTGAAATTCGAAATTTGCATTTTTCACTTTTGTCAGACAATTGCAATATTCTCTCAATAAGCTAATTAGCTCAATTGGAGCATTTCTAGCATGTTTGGTTGAAATTGGAAATTTACATTTTTCAGCTTTGTCAGACGTTTGTAAAATTCTTACAGTAGGCTTATTTCTGCAATTTGAGCATTTCTAGCATGTTTGGTTGAAATTGGAAATTTACATTTTTCAGTTTTGTCAGACGTTTGTAATATTCTCACAATAAGCTAATTAGCTCAATTGGAGCATTTCTAGCATGTTTGGTTGAAATTGGAAATTTACATTTTTCACTTTTGTCAGACAATTGCAATGTTCTCACAATAAGCTAATTAGCTCAATTGGAGCATTTCTAGCATGTTTGGTTGAAATTGGAAATTTACATTTTTCAGTTTTGTCAGACGTTTGTAAAATTCTTACAGTAGGCTTATTTGCGCAATTTGAGCATTTCTAGCATGTTTGGTTGAAATTGGAAGTTTACATTTTTCAGTTTTTTCAGACGTTTGTAATATTCTCACAATAAGCTAATTAGCTCAATTGGAGCATTTCTAGCATGTTTGGTTGAAATTGGAAATTTACATTTTTCAGTTTTGTCAGACGTTTGTAATATTCTCACAATAAGCTAATTAGCTCAATTGGAGCATTTCTAGCATGTTTGGTTGAAATTGGAAATTTACATTTTTCACTTTTGTCAGACAATTGCAATATTCTCACAATAAGCTAATTAGCTCAATTGGAGCATTTCTAGCATGTTTGGTTGAAATTGGAAATTTACATTTTTCACTTTTGTCAGACAATTGCAATATTCTCACAATAAGCTAATTAGCTCAATTGGAGCATTTCTAGCATGTTTGGTTGAAATTGGAAATTTACATTTTTCACTTTTGTCAGACAATTGCAATATTCTCACAATAAGCTAATTAGCTCAATTGGAGCATTTCTAGCATGTTTGGTTGAAATTGGAAATTTACATTTTTCACTTTTGTAAGACGTTTGTAATATTCTCACAATAAGCTAATTAGCTCAATTGGAGCATTTCTAGCTTGTTTGGTTGAAATTGGAAATTTACATTTTTCAGTTTGGTCAGACGTTTGTAATATTCTCACAATAAGCTAATTAGCTCAATTGGAGCATTTCTAGCATGTTTGGTTGAAATTGAAAATTTGCATTTTTCAGTGTTGTCATAGGTTTGTAATATTCTCACAATAAGCTAACTAGCTCAATTGGAGCATTTCTAGCATGTTTGGTTGAAATTGGAAATTTACATTTTTCAGTTTTGTCAGACGTTTGTAATATTCTCACAATAAGCTAATTAGCTCAATTGGAGCATTTCTAGCATGTT
This sequence comes from Watersipora subatra, assembly GCF_963576615.1. Classification (NCBI taxonomy): domain Eukaryota; kingdom Metazoa; phylum Bryozoa; class Gymnolaemata; order Cheilostomatida; family Watersiporidae; genus Watersipora; species Watersipora subatra. Next base: position 71,862 of record NW_027045284.1, read on the forward strand.
TAGTTGAAATTGGAAATTTACATTTTTCAGTTTTGTCAGACGTTTGTAATATTCTCACAATAAGCTAATTAGCTCAATTGGAGCATTTCTAGCATGTTTGGTTGAAATTGGAAATTTACATTTTTCAGTTTTGTCAGACAATTGCAATATTCTCACAATAAGCTAATTAGCTCAATTGGAGCATTTTTAGCATGTTTGGTTGAAATTGGAAAATTACATTTTTCAGTTTTGTCAGACGTTTGTAATATTCTCACAATAAGCTAATTAGCTCAATTGGAGCATTTCTAGCATGTTTAGTTGAAATTGGAAATTTACATTTTTCAGTTTTGTCAGACGTTTGTAATATTCTCACAATAAGCTAATTAGCTCAATTGGAGCATTTCTAGCATGTTTAGTTGAAATTGGAAATTTACATTTTTCAGTTTTGTCAGACGTTTGTAATATTCTCACAATAAGCTAATTAGCTCAATTGGAGCATTTCTAGCATGTTTAGTTGAAATTGGAAATTTACATTTTTCAGTTTTGTCAGACGTTTGTAATATTCTCACAATAAGCTAATTAGCTCAATTGGAGCAGTTCTAGCATGTTTGGTTGAAATTGGAAATTTACATTTTTCAGTTTTGTCAGACAATTGCAATATTCTCACAATAAGCTAATTAGCTCAATTGGAGCATTTCTAGCATGTTTGGTTGAAATTGGAAATTTACATTTTTCAGTTTTGTCAGACGTTTGTAATATTCTCACAATAAGCTAATTAGCTCAATTGGAGCATTTCTAGCATGTTTAGTTGAAATTAATAATTTGCATTTTTCACTTTTGTCAGACAATTGCAATATTCTCCCAATAAGCTAATTAGCTCAATTGGAGCATTTCTAGCATGTTTGGTTGAAATTGGAAATTTACATTTTTCAGTTTTGTCAGACGTTTGTAATATTCTCACAATAAGCTAATTAGCTCAATTGGAGCATTTCTAGCATGTTTGGTTGAAATTGGAAATTTAAATTTTTCACTTTTGTCAGACGTTTGTAATATTCTCACAATAAGCTAATTAGCTCAATTGGAGCATTTCTAGCATGTTTGGTTGAAATTGGAAATTTACATTTTTCAGTTTTGTCAGACGTTTGTAAAATTCTTACAGTAGGCTTATTTGCGCAATTTGAGCATTTCTAGCATGTTTGGTTAAAATTGGAAATTTACATTTTTCAGTTTTGTCAGACGTTTGTAATATTCTCACAATAAGCTAATTAGCTCAATTGGAGCATTTCTAGCATGTTTGGTTGAAATTGAAAATTTACATTTTTGAGTTTTGTCGGACGTTTGTAATATTCTCACAATAAGCTAATTAGCTCAATTGGAGCATTTCTAGCATGTTTGGTTGAAATTGGAAATTTACATTTTTCACTTTTGTCAGACAATTGCAATATTCTCACAATAAGCTAATTAGCTCAATTGGAGCATTTCTAGCATGTTTGGTTGAAATTGAAAATTTACATTTTTCACTTTTGTCAGACAATTGTAATATTCTCACAATAAGCTAATTAGCTCAATTGGAGCATTTCTAGCATGTTTGGTTGAAATTGGAAAATTACATTTTTCAGTTTTGTCAGACGTTTGTAATATTCTCACAATAAGCTAATTAGCTCAATTGGAGCATTTCTAGCATGTTTGATTGAAATTGGAAATTTAAATTTTTCAGTTTTGTCAGACGTTTGTAAAATTCTTACATTAGGCTTATATGCGCAATTTGAGCATTTCTAGCATGTTTGGTTGAAATTGGAAATTTACATTTTTCACTTTTGTCAGACGTTTGTAATATTCTCACAATAAACTAATTAGCTCAATTGGAGCATTTCTAGCATGTTTGGTTGAAATTGGAAATTTACATTTTTCGCTTTTGTCAGACAATTGCAATATTCTCACAATAAGCTAATTAGCGCAATTGGAGCATTTCTAGCATGTTTGGTTGAAATTGGAAATTTACATTTTTCAGTTTTGTCAAACAATTGCAATATTCTCACAATAAGCTAATTAGCTTAATTGGAGCATTTCTAGCATGTTTGGTTGAAATATGAAATTTACATTTTTCAGTTTTGTCAGACGTTTGTACACTTCTTACAGTAAGCTTATTTCCGCATTTGGAGCATTTCTAGCATGTTTGGTTGAAATTGGAAATTTACATTTTTCAGTTTTGTCAGACGTTTGTAATATTCTCACAATAAGCTAATTAGCTCAATTGGAGCATTTCTAGCATGTTTAGTTGAAATTCGAAATTTGCATTTTTCACTTTTGTCAGACAATTGCAATATTCTCTCAATAAGCTAATTAGCTCAATTGGAGCATTTCTAGCATGTTTGGTTGAAATTGGAAATTTACATTTTTCAGCTTTGTCAGACGTTTGTAAAATTCTTACGGTAGGCTTATTTGTGCAATTTGAGCATTTCTAGCATGTTTGGTTGAAATTGGAAATTTACATTTTTCAGTTTTGTCAGACGTTTGTAATATTCTCACAATAAGCTAATTAGCTCAATTGGAGCATTTCTAGCATGTTTGGTTGAAATTGGAAATTTACATTTTTCACTTTTGTCAGACAATTGCAATATTCTCACAATAAGCTAATTAGCTCAATTGGAGCATTTCTAGCATGTTTGGTTGAAATTGGAAATTTACATTTTTCAGTTTGGTCAGACGTTTGTAAAATTCTTACAGTAGGCTTATTTGAGCATTTCTAGCATGTTTGGTTGAAATTGGAAGTTTACATTTTTCAGTTTTGTCAGACGTTTGTAATATTCTCACAATAAGCTAATTAGCTCAATTGGAGCATTTCTAGCATGTTTGGTTGAAATTGGAAATTTACATTTTTCAGTTTTGTCAGACGTTTGTAATATTCTCACAATAAGCTAATTAGCTCAATTGGAGCATTTCTAGCATGTTTGGTTGAAATTGGAAATTTACATTTTTCACTTTTGTCAGACAATTGCAATATTCTCACAATAAGCTAATTAGCTCAATTGGAGCATTTCTAGCATGTTTGGTTGAAATTGGAAATTTACATTTTTCACTTTTGTCAGACAATTGCAATATTCTCACAATAAGCTAATTAGCTCAATTGGAGCATTTCTAGCATGTTTGGTTGAAATTGGAAATTTACATTTTTCACTTTTGTCAGACAATTGCAATATTCTCACAATAAGCTAATTAGCTCAATTGGAGCATTTCTAGCATGTTTGGTTGAAATTGGAAATTTACATTTTTCACTTTTGTAAGACGTTTGTAATATTCTCACAATAAGCTAATTAGCTCAATTGGAGCATTTCTAGCTTGTTTGGTTGAAATTGGAAATTTACATTTTTCAGTTTGGTCAGACGTTTGTAATATTCTCACAATAAGCTAATTAGCTCAATTGGAGCATTTCTAGCATGTTTGGTTGAAATTGAAAATTTGCATTTTTCAGTGTTGTCATAGGTTTGTAATATTCTCACAATAAGCTAACTAGCTCAATTGGAGCATTTCTAGCATGTTTGGTTGAAATTGGAAATTTACATTTTTCAGTTTTGTCAGACGTTTGTAATATTCTCACAAAAAGCTAATTAGCTCAATTGGAGCATTTCTAGCATGTTTAGTTGAAATTGGAAATTTACATTTTTCAGTTTTGTCAGACGTTTGTAATATTCTCACAATAAGCTAATTAGCTCAATTGGAGCATTTCTAGCATGTTTGGTTGAAATTGGAAATTTACATTTTTCAGTTTTGTCAGACAATTGCAATATTCTCACAATAAGCTAATTAGCTCAATTGGAGCATTTTTAGCATGTTTGGTTGAAATTGGAAAATTACATTTTTCAGTTTTGTCAGACGTTTGTAATATTCTCACAATAAGCTAATTAGCTCAATTGGAGCATTTCTAGCATGTTTAGTTGAAATTGGAAATTTACATTTTTCAGTTTTGTCAGACGTTTGTAATATTCTCACAATAAGCTAATTAGCTCAATTGGAGCATTTCTAGCATGTTTAGTTGAAATTGGAAATTTACATTTTTCAGTTTTGTCAGACGTTTGTAATATTCTCACAATAAGCTAATTAGCTCAATTGGAGCATTTCTAGCATGTTTAGTTGAAATTGGAAATTTACATTTTTCAGTTTTGTCAGACGTTTGTAATATTCTCACAATAAGCTAATTAGCTCAATTGGAGCATTTCTAGCATGTTTGGTTGAAATTGGAAATTTACATTTTTCAGTTTTGTCAGACAATTGCAATATTCTCACAATAAGCTAATTAGCTCAATTGGAGCATTTCTAGCATGTTTGGTTGAAATTGGAAATTTACATTTTTCAGTTTTGTCAGACGTTTGTAATATTCTCACAATAAGCTAATTAGCTCAATTGGAGCATTTCTAGCATGTTTAGTTGAAATTAATAATTGGCATTTTTCACTTTTGTCAGACAATTGCAATATTCTCCCAATAAGCTAATTAGCTCAATTGGAGCATTTCTAGCATGTTTGGTTGAAATTGGAAATTTACATTTTTCAGTTTTGTCAGACGTTTGTAATATTCTCACAATAAGCTAATTAGCTCAATTGGAGCATTTCTAGCATGTTTGGTTGAAATTGGAAATTTAAATTTTTCAGTTTTGTCAGACGTTTGTAATATTCTCACAATAAGCTAATTAGCTCAATTGGAGCATTTCTAGCATGTTTGGTTGAAATTGGAAATTTACATTTTTCAGTTTTGTCAGACGTTTGTAATATTCTCACAATAAGCTAATTAGCTCAATTGGAGCATTTCTAGCATGTTTGGTTGAAATTGGAAATTTACATTTTTCACTTTTGTCAGACAATTGCAATATTCTCACAATAAGCTAATTAGCTCAATTGGAGCATTTCTAGCATGTTTGGTTGAAATTGGAAATTTACATTTTTCAGTTTTGTCAGACGTTTGTAAAATTCTTACAGTAGGCTTATTTGCGCAATTTGAGCATTTCTAGCATGTTTGGTTGAAATTGGAAATTTACATTTTTCAGTTTTGTCAGACGTTTGTAATATTCTCACAATAAGCTAATTAGCTCAATTGGAGCATTTCTAGCATGTTTGGTTGAAATTGGAAATTTACATTTTTCAGTTTTGTCAGACGTTTGTAATATTCTCACAATAAGCTAATTAGCTCAATTGGAGCATTTCTAGCATGTTTGGTTGAAATTGGAAATTTACATTTTTCACTTTTGTCAGACAATTGCAATATTCTCACAATAAGCTAATTAGCTCAATTGGAGCATTTCTAGCATGTTTGGTTGAAATTGGAAATTTACATTTTTCACTTTTGTCAGACAATTGCAATATTCTCACAATAAGCTAATTAGCTCAATTGGAGCATTTCTAGCATGTTTGGTTGAAATTGGAAATTTACATTTTTCACTTTTGTCAGACAATTGCAATATTCTCACAATAAGCTAATTAGCTCAATTGGAGCATTTCTAGCATGTTTGGTTGAAATTGGAAATTTACATTTTTCACTTTTGTAAGACGTTTGTAATATTCTCACAATAAGCTAATTAGCTCAATTGGAGCATTTCTAGCTTGTTTGGTTGAAATTGGAAATTTACATTTTTCAGTTTGGTCAGACGTTTGTAATATTCTCACAATAAGCTAATTAGCTCAATTGGAGCATTTCTAGCATGTTTGGTTGAAATTGAAAATTTTCATTTTTCAGTGTTGTCATAGGTTTGTAATATTCTCACAATAAGCTAACTAGCTCAATTGGAGCATTTCTAGCATGTTTGGTTGAAATTGGAACTTTACATTTTTCAGTTTTGTCAGACGTTTGTAATATTCTCACAATAAGCTAATTAGCTCAATTGGAGCATTTCTAGCATGTTTAGTTGAAATTGGAAATTTACATTTTTCAGTTTTGTCAGACGTTTGTAATATTCTCACAATAAGCTAATTAGCTCAATTGGAGCATTTCTAGCATGTTTGGTTGAAATTGGAAATTTACATTTTTCAGTTTTGTCAGACAATTGCAATATTCTCACAATAATCTAATTAGCTCAATTGGAGCATTTTTAGCATGTTTGGTTGAAATTGGAAAATTACATTTTTCAGTTTTGTCAGACGTTTGTAATATTCTCACAATAAGCTAATTAGCTCAATTGGAGCATTTCTAGCATGTTTAGTTGAAATTGGAAATTTACATTTTTCAGTTTTGTCAGACGTTTGTAATATTCTCACAATAAGCTAATTAGCTCAATTGGAGCATTTCTAGCATGTTTAGTTGAAATTGGAAATTTACATTTTTCAGTTTTGTCAGACGTTTGTAATATTCTCACAATAAGCTATTTAGCTCAATTGGAGCATTTCTAGCATGTTTAGTTAAAATTGGAAATTTACATTTTTCAGTTTTGTCAGACGTTTGTAATATTCTCACAATAAGCTAATTAGCTCAATTGGAGCAGTTCTAGCATGTTTGGTTGAAATTGGAAATTTACATTTTTCAGTTTTGTCAGACAATTGCAATATTCTCACAATAAGCTAATTAGCTCAATTGGAGCATTTCTAGCATGTTTGGTTGAAATTGGAAATTTACATTTTTCAGTTTTGTCAGACGTTTGTAATATTCTCACAATAAGCTAATTAGCTCAATTGGAGCATTTCTAGCATGTTTGGTTGAAATTGGAATTTTAAATTTTTCACTTTTGTCAGACAATTGCAATATTCTCTCAATGAGCTAATTAGCTCAATTGGAGCATTTCTAGCATGTTTGGTTGAAATTGGAAATTTACATTTTTCAGCTTTGTCAGACGTTTGTAAAATTCTTACAGTAGGCTTATTTGTGCAATTTGAGCATTTCTAGCATGTTTGGTTGAAATTGGAAATTTACATTTTTCAGTTTTGTCAGACGTTTGTAATATTCTCACAATAAGCTAATTAGCTCAATTGGAGCATTTCCAGCATGTTTGGTTGAAATTGGAAATTTACATTTTTCACTTTTGTCAGACAATTGCAATATTCTCACAATAAGCTAATTAGCTCAATTGGAGCATTTCTAGCATGTTTGGTTGAAATTGGAAATTTACATTTTTCACTTTTGTCAGACAATTGCAATATTCTCACAATAAGCTAATTAGCTCAATTGGAGCATTTCTAGCATGTTTGGTTGAAATTGGAAATTTACATTTTTCACTTTTGTCAGACGTTTGTAATATTCTCACAATAAGCTAATTAGCTCAATTGGAGCATTTCTAGCATGTTTGGTTGAAATTGGAAATTTACATTTTTCACTTTTGTCAGACAATTGCAATATTCTCACAATAAGCTAATTAGCTCAATTGGAGCATTTCTAGCATGTTTGGTTGAAATTGGAAATTTACATTTTTCACTTTTGTCAGACAATTGCAATATTCTCACAATAAGCTAATTAGCTCAATTGGAGCATTTCTAGCATGTTTGGTTGAAATTGGAAATTTACATTTTTCACTTTTGTCAGACAATTGCAATATTCTCACAATAAGCTAATTAGCTCAATTGGAGCATTTCTAGCATGTTTGGTTGAAATTGGAAATTTACATTTTTCACTTTTGTAAGACGTTTGTAATATTCTCACAATAAGCTAATTAGCTCAATTGGAGCATTTCTAGCTTGTTTGGTTGAAATTGGAAATTTACATTTTTCAGTTTGGTCAGACGTTTGTAATATTCTCACAATAAGCTAATTAGCTCAATTGGAGCATTTCTAGCATGTTTGGTTGAAATTGAAAATTTGCATTTTTCAGTGTTGTCATAGGTTTGTAATATTCTCACAATAAGCTAACTAGCTCAATTGGAGCATTTCTAGCATGTTTGGTTGAAATTGGAAATTTACATTTTTCAGTTTTGTCAGACGTTTGTAATATTCTCACAATAAGCTAATTAGCTCAATTGGAGCATTTCTAGCATGTTTAGTTGAAATTGGAAATTTACATTTTTCAGTTTTGTCAGACGTTTGTAATATTCTCACAATAAGCTAATTAGCTCAATTGGAGCATTTCTAGCATGTTTGGTTGAAATTGGAAATTTACATTTTTCAGTTTTGTCAGACAATTGCAATATTCTCACAATAAGCTAATTAGCTCAATTGGAGCATTTTTAGCATGTTTGGTTGAAATTGGAAAATTACATTTTTCAGTTTTGTCAGACGTTTGTAATATTCTCACAATAAGCTAATTAGCTCAATTGGAGCATTTCTAGCATGTTTAGTTGAAATTGGAAATTTACATTTTTCAGTTTTGTCAGACGTTTGTAATATTCTCACAATAAGCTAATTAGCTCAATTGGAGCATTTCTAGCATGTTTAGTTGAAATTGGAAATTTACATTTTTCAGTTTTGTCAGACGTTTGTAATATTCTCACAATAAGCTAATTAGCTCAATTGGAGCATTTCTAGCATGTTTGGTTGAAATTGGAAATTTACATTTTTCAGTTTTGTCAGACAATTGCAATATTCTCACAATAAGCTAATTAGCTCAATTGGAGCATTTCTAGCATGTTTGGTTGAAATTGGAAATTTACATTTTTCAGTTTTGTCAGACGTTTGTAATATTCTCACAATAAGCTAATTAGCTCAATTGGAGCATTTCTAGCATGTTTAGTTGAAATTAATAATTTGCATTTTTCACTTTTGTCAGACAATTGCAATATTCTCCCAATAAGCTAATTAGCTCAATTGGAGCATTTCTAGCATGTTTGGTTGAAATTGGAAATTTACATTTTTCAGTTTTGTCAGACGTTTGTAATATTCTCACAATAAGCTAATTAGCTCAATTGGAGCATTTCTAGCATGTTTGGTTGAAATTGGAAATTTAAATTTTTCAGTTTTGTCAGACGTTTGTAATATTCTCACAATAAGCTAATTAGCTCAATTGGAGCATTTCTAGCATGTTTGGTTGAAATTGGAAATTTACATTTTTCACTTTTGTCAGACAATTGCAATATTCTCACAATAAGCTAATTAGCTCAATTGGAGCATTTCTAGCATGTTTGGTTGAAATTGGAAATTTACATTTTTCAGTTTTGTCAGACGTTTGTAAAATTCTCACAATAAGCTAATTAGCTCAATTGGAGCATTTCTAGCATGTTTGGTTGAAATTGGAAATTTACATTTTTCAGTTTTGTCAGACGTTTGTAATATTCTCACAAAAAGCTAATTAGCTCAAATGGAGCATTTCTAGCATATTTGGTTGAAATTGGAAATTTACATTTTTCACTTTTGTCAGACGTTTGTCATATTTTCACAATAAGCTAATTAGCTCAATTGGAGCATTTCTAGCATGTTTGGTTGAAATTTAAAATTTAAATTTTTCAGTGTTGTCAGAGGTTTGTAATATTCTCACAATAAGCTAACTAGCTCAATTGGAGCATTTTTAGCATGTCTGGTTGAAATATAAAATTTACATTTTTCAGTTTTGTCAGACGTTTGTAATATTCTCACAATAAGCTAATTAGCTCAATTGGAGCATTTCTAGCATGTTTAGTTGAAATTGGAAATTTACATTTTTCAGTTTTGTCAGACGTTTGTAATATTCTCACAATAAGCTAATTAGCTCAATTGGAGCATTTCTAGCATGTTTAGTTGAAATTGGAAATTTACATTTTTCAGTTTTGTCAGACGTTTGTAATATTCTCACAATAAGCTAATTAGCTCAATTGGAGCATTTCTAGCATGTTTGGTTGAAATTGGAAATTTACATTTTTCAGTTTTGTCAGACAATTGCAATATTCTCACAATAAGCTAATTAGCTCAATTGGAGCATTTCTAGCATGTTTGGTTGAAATTGGAAATTTACATTTTTCAGTTTTGTCAGACGTTTGTAATATTCTCACAATAAGCTAATTAGCTCAATTGGAGCATTTCTAGCATGTTTAGTTGAAATTAATAATTTGCATTTTTCACTTTTGTCAGACAATTGCAATATTCTCCCAATAAGCTAATTAGCTCAATTGGAGCATTTCTAGCATGTTTGGTTGAAATTGGAAATTTACATTTTTCAGTTTTGTCAGACGTTTGTAATATTCTCACAATAAGCTAATTAGCTCAATTGGAGCATTTCTAGCATGTTTGGTTGAAATTGGAAATTTAAATTTTTCAGTTTTGTCAGACGTTTGTAATATTCTCACAATAAGCTAATTAGCTCAATTGGAGCATTTCTAGCATGTTTGGTTGAAATTGGAAATTTACATTTTTCACTTTTGTCAGACAATTGCAATATTCTCACAATAAGCTAATTAGCTCAATTGGAGCATTTCTAGCATGTTTGGTTGAAATTGGAAATTTACATTTTTCAGTTTTGTCAGACGTTTGTAAAATTCTCACAATAAGCTAATTAGCTCAATTGGAGCATTTCTAGCATGTTTGGTTGAAATTGGAAATTTACATTTTTCAGTTTTGTCAGACGTTTGTAATATTCTCACAAAAAGCTAATTAGCTCAAATGGAGCATTTCTAGCATATTTGGTTGAAATTGGAAATTTACATTTTTCACTTTTGTCAGACGTTTGTCATATTTTCACAATAAGCTAATTAGCTCAATTGGAGCATTTCTAGCATGTTTGGTTGAAATTTAAAATTTAAATTTTTCAGTGTTGTCAGAGGTTTGTAATATTCTCACAATAAGCTAACTAGCTCAATTGGAGCATTTTTAGCATGTCTGGTTGAAATATAAAATTTACATTTTTCAGTTTTGTCAGACGTTTGTAATATTCTCACAATAAGCTAATTAGCTCAATTGGAGCATTTCTAGCATGTTTAGTTGAAATTGGAAATTTACATTTTTCAGTTTTGTCAGACGTTTGTAATATTCTCACAATAAGCTAGTTAGCTCAATTGGAGCATTTCTAGCGTGTTTGGTTGAAATTGGAAATTTACATTTTTCACTTTTGTCAGACAATTGCAATATTCTCACAATAAGCTAATTAGCTCAATTGGAGCATTTCTAGCATGTTTAGTTGAAATTGGAAATTTACATTTTTCAGTTTTGTCAGACGTTTATAATATTCTCACAATAAGCTAATTAGCTCAATTGGAGCATTTCTAGCATGTTTAGTTGAAATTGGAAATTTGCATTTTTCACTTTTGTCAGACAATTGCAATATTCTCCCAATGAGCTAATTAGCTCAATTGGAGCATTTCTAGCATGTTTGGTTGAAATTGGAAATTTACATTTTTCAGTTTTGTCAGACGTTTGTAAAATTCTTACAGTAGGCTTATTTGCGCAATTTGAGCATTTCTAGCATGTTTGGTTGAAATTGGAAATTTACATTTTTCAGTTTTGTCAGACGTTTGTAATATTCTCACAATAAGCTAATTAGCTCAATTGGAGCATTTCTAGCATGTTTAGTTGAAATTGGAAATTTACATTTTTCAGTTTTGTCGGACGTTTGTAATATTCTCACAATAAGCTAATTAGCTCAATTGGAGCATTTCTAGCATGTTTGGTTGAAATTGGAAATTTACATTTTTCACTTTTGTCAGACAATTGCAATATTCTCACAATAAGCTAATTAGCTCAATTGGAGTATTTCTAGCATGTTTGGTTGAAATTGAAAATTTACATTTTTCACTTTTGTCAGACAATTGTAATATTCTCACAATAAGCTAATTAGCTCAATTGGAGCATTTCTAGCATGTTTGGTTGAAATTGGAAAATTACATTTTTCAGTGTTGTCAGACGTTTGTAATATTCTCACAATAAGCTAATTAGCTCAATTGGAGCATTTCTAGCATGTTTGATTCAAATTGGAAGTTTAAATTTTTCAGTTTTGTCAGACGTTTGTAAAATTCTTACAATAGGCTTATATGCGCAATTTGAGCATTTCTAGCATGTTTGGTTGAAATTGGAAATTTACATTTTTCACTTTTGTCAGACGTTTGTAATATTCTCACAATAAACTAATTAGCTCAATTGGAGCATTTCTAGCATGTTTGGTTGAAATTGGAAATTTACATTTTTCGCTTTTGTCAGACAATTGCAATATTCTCACAATAAGCTAATTAGCTCAATTGGAGCATTTCTAGCATGTTTGGTTGAAATTGGAAATTTACATTTTTCAGTTTTGTCAAACAATTGCAATATTCTCACAATAAGCTAATTAGCTCAATTGGAGCATTTCTAGCATGTTTGGTTGAAATATGAAATTTACATTTTTCAGTTTTGTCAGACGTTTGTACACTTCTTACAGTAAGCTTATTTCCGCATTTGGAGCATTTCTAGCATGTTTGGTTGAAATTGAAAATTTACATTTTTCAGTTTTGTCAGACGTTTGTAATATTCTCACAATAAGCTAATTAGCTCAATTGGAGCATTTCTAGCATGTTTAGTTGAAATTCGAAATTTGCATTTTTCACTTTTGTCAGACAATTGCAATATTCTCTCAATAAGCTAATTAGCTCAATTGGAGCATTTCTAGCATGTTTGGTTGAAATTGGAAATTTACATTTTTCAGCTTTGTCAGACGTTTGTAAAATTCTTACAGTAGGCTTATTTGTGCAATTTGAGCATTTCTAGCATGTTTGGTTGAAATTGGAAATTTACATTTTTCAGTTTTGTCAGACGTTTGTAATATTCTCACAATAAGCTAATTAGCTCAATTGGAGCATTTCTAGCATGTTTGGTTGAAATTGGAAATTTACATTTTTCACTTTTGTCAGACAATTGCAATATTCTCACAATAAGCTAATTAGCTCAATTGGAGCATTTCTAGCATGTTTGGTTGAAATTGGAAATTTACATTTTTCAGTTTTGTCAGACGTTTGTAAAATTCTTACAGTAGGCTTATTTGCGCAATTTGAGCATTTCTAGCATGTTTGGTTGAAATTGGAAGTTTACATTTTTCAGTTTTGTCAGACGTTTGTAATATTCTCACAATAAGCTAATTAGCTCAATTGGAGCATTTCTAGCATGTTTGGTTGAAATTGGAAATTTACATTTTTCAGTTTTGTCAGACGTTTGTAATATTCTCACAATAAGCTAATTAGCTCTATTGGAGCATTTCTAGCATGTTTAGTTGAAATTGGAAATTTACATTTTTCAGTTTTGTCAGACGTTTGTAATATTCTCACAATAAGCTAATTAGCTTAATTGGAGCATTTCTAGCATGTTTGGTTGAAATTGGAAATTTACATTTTTTCAGTTTTGTCAGACGTTTGTAATATTCTCACAATAAGCTAATTAGCTCAATTGGAGCATTTCTAGCATGTTTGGTTGAAATTGGAAATTTACATTTTTCAGTTTTGTCAGACGTTTGTAAAATTCTCACAATAAGCTAATTAGCTCAATTGGAGCATTTCTTGCATGTTTGGTTGAAATTGGAAATTTACATTTTTCAGTTTTGTCAGACGTTTGTAATATTCTCACAAAAAGCTAATTAGCTCAAATGGAGCATTTCTAGCATGTTTGGTTGAAATTGGAAATTTACATTTTTCAGTTTTGTCAGACGTTTGTAATATTCTCACAATAAGCTAATTAGCTCAATTGGAGCATTTCTAGCTTGTTTGGTTGAAATTTAAAATTTACATTTTTCAGTGTTGTCAGAGGTTTGTAATATTCTCACAATAAGCTAATTAGCTCAATTGGAGCATTTCTAGCATGTTTGGTTGAAATTGGAAATTTACATTTTTCACTATTGTCAGACATTTGCAATATTCTCACAATAAGCTAATTAGCTCAATTGGAGCATTTCTAGCATGTTTGGTTGAAATTGAAAATTTACATTTTTCACTTTTGTCAGACAATTGTAATATTCTCACAATAAGCTAATTAGCTCAATTGGAGCATTTCTAGCATGTTTGGTTGAAATTGGAAATTTACATTTTTCAGTTTTGTCAGACGTTTGTAATATTTTCACAATAAGCTAATTAGCTCAATTGGAGCATTTCTAGCATGTTTGGTTGAAATTGGAAATTTACATTTTTCACTTTTGTCAGACAATTGCAATATTCTCACAATAAGCTAATTAGCTCAATTGGAGCATTTCTAGCATGTTTGGTTGAAATTGGAAATTTACATTTTTCGCTTTTGTCAGACAATTGCAATATTCTCACAATAAGCTAATTAGCTCAATTGGAGCATTTCTAGCATGTTTGGTTGAAATTGGAAATTTACATTTTTCAGTTTTGTCAAACAATTGCAATATTCTCACAATAAGCTAATTAGCTCAATTGGAGCATTTCTAGCATGTTTGGTTGAAATATGAAATTTACATTTTTCAGTTTTGTCAGACGTTTGTACACTTCTTACAGTAAGCTTATTTCCGCATTTGGAGCATTTCTAGCATGTTTGGTTGAAATATGAAATTTACATTTTTCAGCTTTGTCAGACGTTTGTAAAATTCTTACAGTAGGCTTATTTGTGCAATTTGAGCATTTCTAGCATGTTTGGTTGAAATTGGAAATTTACATTTTTCAGTTTTGTCAGACGTTTGTAATATTCTCACAATAAGCTAATTAGCTCAATTGGAGCATTTCTAGCATGTTTGGTTGAAATTGGAAATTTACATTTTTCACTTTTGTCAGACAATTGCAATATTCTCACAATAAGCTAATTAGCTCAATTGGAGCATTTCTAGCATGTTTGGTTGAAATTGGAAATTTACATTTTTCAGTTTTGTCAGACGTTTGTAAAATTCTTACAGTAGGCTTATTTGCGCAATTTGAGCATTTCTAGCATGTTTGGTTGAAATTGGAAGTTTACATTTTTCAGTTTTGTCAGACGTTTGTAATATTCTCACAATAAGCTAATTAGCTCAATTGGAGCATTTCTAGCATGTTTGGTTGAAATTGGAAATTTACATTTTTCAGTTTTGTCAGACGTTTGTAATATTCTCACAATAAGCTAATTAGCTCAATTGGAGCATTTCTAGCATGTTTAGTTGAAATTGGAAATTTACATTTTTCAGTTTTGTCAGACGTTTGTAATATTCTCACAATAAGCTAATTAGCTTAATTGGAGCATTTCTAGCATGTTTGGCTGAAATTGGAAATTTACATTTTTTCAGTTTTGTCAGACGTTTGTAATATTCTCACAATAAGCTAATTAGCTCAATTGGAGCATTTCTAGCATGTTTGGTTGAAATTGGAAATTTACATTTTTCACTTTTGTCAGACAATTGCAATATTCTCACAATAAGCTAATTAGCTCAATTGGAGCATTTCTAGCATGTTTGGTTGAAATTGGAAATTTACATTTTTCAGTTTTGTCAGACGTTTGTAAAATTCTCACAATAAGCTAATTAGCTCAATTGGAGCATTTCTAGCATGTTTGGTTGAAATTGGAAATTTACATTTTTCAGTTTTGTCAGACGTTTGTAATATTCTCACAAAAAGCTAATTAGCTCAAATGGAGCATTTCTAGCATGTTTGGTTGAAATTGGAAATTTACATTTTTCAGTTTTGTCAGACGTTTGTAATATTTTCACAATAAGCTAATTAGCTCAATTGGAGCATTTCTAGCATGTTTGGTTGAAATTTAAAATTTACATTTTTCAGTGTTGTCAGAGGTTTGTAATATTCTCACAATAAGCTAATTAGCTCAATTGGAGCATTTCTAGCATGTTTGGTTGAAATTGGAAATTTACATTTTTCACTTTTGTCAGACAATTGTAATATTCTCACAATAAGCTAATTAGCTCAATTGGAGCATTTCTAGCATGTTTGGTTGAAATTGGAAATTTACATTTTTCAGTTTTGTCAGACGTTTGTAATATTTTCACAATAAGCTAATTAGCTCAATTGGAGCATTTCTAGCATGTTTGGTTGAAATTGGAAATTTACATTTTTCACTTTTGTCAGACAATTGCAATATTCTCACAATAAGCTAATTAGCTCAATTGGAGCATTTCTAGCATGTTTGGTTGAAATTGGAAATTTACATTTTTCGCTTTTGTCAGACAATTGCAATATTCTCACAATAAGCTAATTAGCTCAATTGGAGCATTTCTAGCATGTTTGGTTGAAATTGGAAATTTACATTTTTCAGTTTTGTCAGACGTTTGTACACTTCTTACAGTAAGCTTATTTCCACATTTGGAGCATTTCTAGCATGTTTGGTTGAAATTGGAAATTTACATTTTTCAGTTTTGTCAGACGTTTGTAATATTCTCACAATAAGCTAATTAGCTCAATTGGAGCATTTCTAGCATGTTTAGTTGAAATTCGAAATTTGCATTTTTCACTTTTGTCAGACAATTGCAATATTCTCTCAATAAGCTAATTAGCTCAATTGGAGCATTTCTAGCATGTTTGGTTGAAATTGGAAATTTACATTTTTCAGCTTTGTCAGACGTTTGTAAAATTCTTACAGTAGGCTTATTTGTGCAATTTGAGCATTTCTAGCATGTTTGGTTGAAATTGGAAATTTACATTTTTCAGTTTTGTCAGACGTTTGTAATATTCTCACAATAAGCTAATTAGCTCAATTGGAGCATTTCTAGCATGTTTGGTTGAAATTTGAAATTTACATTTTTCACTTTTGTCAGACAATTGCAATATTCTCACGATAAGCTAATTAGCTCAATTGGAGCATTTCTAGCATGTTTGGTTGAAATTGGAAATTTACATTTTTCAGTTTTGTCAGACGTTTGTAAAATTCTTACAGTAGGCTTATTTGCGCAATTTGAGCATTTCTAGCATGTTTGGTTGAAATTGGAAGTTTACATTTTTCAGTTTTGTCAGACGTTTGTAATATTCTCACAATAAGCTAATTAGCTCAATTGGAGCATTTCTAGCATGTTTGGTTGAAATTGGAAATTTACATTTTTCAGTTTTGTCAGACGTTTGTAATACTCTCACAATAAGCTAATTAGCTCAATTGGAGCATTTCTAGCATGTTTAGTTGAAATTGGAAATTTACATTTTTCAGTTTTGTCAGACGTTTGTAATATTCTCACAATAAGCTAATTAGCTTAATTGGAGCATTTCTAGCATGTTTGGTTGAAATTGGAAATTTACATTTTTTCAGTTTTGTCAGACGTTTGTAATATTCTCACAATAAGCTAATTAGCTCAATTGGAGCATTTCTAGCATGTTTGGTTGAAATTGGATATTTACATTTTTCACTTTTGTCAGACAATTGCAATATTCTCTCAATAAGCTAATTAGCTCAATTGGAGCATTTCTAGCATGTTTGGTTGAAATTGGAAATTTACATTTTTCAGTTTTGTCAGACGTTTGTAAAATTCTCACAATAAGCTAATTAGCTCAATTGGAGCATTTCTAGCATGTTTGGTTGAAATTGGAAATTTACATTTTTCAGTTTTGTCAGACGTTTGTAATATTCTCACAAAAAGCTAATTAGCTCAAATGGAGCATTTCTAGCATGTTTGGTTGAAATTGGAAATTTACATTTTTCAGTTTTGTCAGACGTTTGTAATATTTTCACAATAAGCTAATTAGCTCAATTGGAGCATTTCTAGCATGTTTGGTTGAAATTTAAAATTTACGTTTTTCAGTGTTGTCAGAGGTTTGTAATATTCTCACAATAAGCTAACTAGCTCAATTGGAGCATTTCTAGCATGTTTGGTTGAAATATAAAATTTACATTTTTCAGTTTTGTCAGACGTTTGTAATATTCTCACAATAAGCTAATTAGCTCAATTGGAGCATTTCTAGCATGTTTAGTTGAAATTGGAAATTTACATTTTTCAGTTTTGTCGGACGTTTGTAATATTCTCACAATAAGCTAATTAGCTCAATTGGAGCATTTCTAGCATGTTTGGTTGAAATTGGAAATTTACATTTTTCACTTTTGTCAGACAATTGCAATATTCTCACAATAAGCTAATTAGCTCAATTGGAGCATTTCTAGCATGTTTGGTTGAAATTGGAAATTTACATTTTTCAGTTTTGTCAGACGTTTATAATATTCTCACAATAAGCTAATTAGCTCAATTGGAGCATTTCTAGCATGTTTAGTTGAAATTGGAAATTTGCATTTTTCACTTTTGTCAGACAATTGCAATATTCTCCCAATAAGCTAATTAGCTCAATTGGAGCATTTCTAGCATGTTTGGTTGAAATTGGAAATTTACATTTTTCAGTTTTGTCAGACGTTTGTAAAATTCTTACAGTAGGCTTATTTGCGCAATTTGAGCATTTCTAGCATGTTTGGTTGAAATTGGAAATTTACATTTTTCAGTTTTGTCAGACGTTTGTAATATTCTCACAATAAGCTAATTAGCTCAATTGGAACATTTCTAGCATGTTTGGTTGAAATTGGAAATTTACATTTTTCAGTTTTGTCAGACGTTTGTAATATTCTCACAATAAGCTAATTAGCTCAATTGGAGCATTTCTAGCATGTTTAGTTGAAATTGGAAATTTACATTTTTCAGTTTTGTCAGACGTTTGTAATATTCTCACAATAAGCTAATTAGCTCAATTGGAGCATTTCTAGCATGTTTGGTTGAAATTGGAAATTTACATTTTTCACTTTTGTCAGACAATTGCAATATTCTCACAATAAGCTAATTAGCTCAATTGGAGCATTTCTAGCATGTTTGGTTGAAATTGAAAATTTACATTTTTCACTTTTGTCAGACAATTGTAATATTCTCACAATAAGCTAATTAGCTCAATTGGAGCATTTCTAGCATGTTTGGTTGAAATTGGAAATTTACATTTTTCAGTTTTGTCAGACGTTTGTAATATTTTCACAATAAGCTAATTAGCTCAATTGGAGCATTTCTAGCATGTTTGGTTGAAATTGGAAATTTACATTTTTCACTTTTGTCAGACAATTGCAATATTCTCACAATAAGCTAATTAGCTCAATTGGAGCATTTCTAGCATGTTTGGTTGAAATTGGAAACTTACATTTTTCACTTTTGTCAGACAATTGCAATATTCTCACAATAAGCTAATTAGCTCAATTGGAGCATTTCTAGCATGTTTTGTTGAAATTGGAAAATTACATTTTTCAGTTTTGTCAGACGTTTGTAATATTCTCACAATAAGCTAATTAGCTCAATTGGAGCATTTCTAGCATGTTTGGTTGAATTTGAAAATTTAAATTTTTCAGTTTTGTCAGACGTTTGTAAAATTCTTACAGTAGGCTTATATGCGCAATTTGAGCATTTCTAGCATGTTTGGTTGAAATTGGAAATTTACATTTTTCACTTTTGTCAGACGTTTGTAATATTCTCACAATAAACTAATTAGCTCAATTGGAGCATTTCTAGCATGTTTGGTTGAAATTGGAAATTTACATTTTTTGCTTTTGTCAGACAATTGCAATATTCTCACAATAAGCTAATTAGCTCAATTGGAGCATTTCTAGCATGTTTGGTTGAAATTGGAAATTTACATTTTTCAGTTTTGTCAAACAATTGCAATATTCTCACAATAAGCTAATTAGCTCAATTGGAGCATTTCTAGCATGTTTGGTTGAAATTGGAAATTTACATTTTTCAGTTTTGTCAGACGTTTGTACATTTCTTACAGTTAGCTTATTTCCGCATTTGGAGCATTTCTAGCATGTTTGGTTGAAATTGGAAATTTACATTTTTCAGTTTTGTCAGACGTTTGTAATATTCTCACAATAAGCTAATTAGCTCAATTGGAGCATTTCTACCATGTTTAGTTGAAATTCGAAATTTGCATTTTTCACTTTTGTCAGACAATTGCAATATTCTCTCAATAAGCTAAATAGCTCAATTGGAGCATTTCTAGCATGTTTGGTTGAAATTGGAAATTTACATTTTTCAGCTTTGTCAGACGTTTGTAAAATTCTTACAGTAGGCTTATTTGTGCAATTTGAGCATTTCTAGCATGTTTGGTTGAAATTGGAAATTTACATTTTTCAGTTTTGTCAGACGTTTGTAATATTCTCACAATAAGCTAATTAGCTCAATTGGAGCATTTCTAGCATGTTTGGTTGAAATTGGAAATTTACATTTTTCAGTTTTGTCAGACAATTGCAATATTCTCACAATAAGCTAATTAGCTCAATTGGAGCATTTCTAGCATGTTTGGTTGAAATTGGAAATTTACATTTTTCAGTTTTGTCAGACGTTTGTAATATTCTCACAATAAGCTATTTAGCTCAATTGGAGCATTTCTAGCATGTTTGGTTGAAATTGGAACTTTACATTTTTCAGTTTCGTCAGACGTTTGTAATATTCTCACAATAAGCTAATTAGCTCAATTGGAGCATTTCTAGCATGTTTGGTTGAAATTGGAACTTTACATTTTTCAGTTTTGTCAGACGTTTGTAATATTCTCACAATAAGCTAATTAGCTCAATTGGAGCATTTCTAGCATGTTTGGTTGAAATTGGAACTTTACATTTTTCACTTTTGTCAGACAATTGCAATATTCTCACAATAAGCTAATTAGCTCAATTGGAGCATTTCTAGCATGTTTGGTTGAAATTGGAAATTTACATTTTTCAGTTTTGTCAGACGTTTGTAATATTCTCACAATAAGCTAATTAGCTCAATTGGAGCATTTCTAGCATGTTTGGTTGAAATTGGAACTTTACATTTTTCAGTTTTGTCAGACGTTTGTAATATTCTCACAATAAGCTAATTAGCTCAATTGGAGCATTTCTAGCATGTTTGCTTGAAATTGGAAATTTACATTTTTCACTTTTGTCAGACAATTGCAATATTCTCACAATAAGCTAATTAGCTCAATTGGAGCATTTCTAGCATGTTTAGTTGAAATTGGAAATTTACATTTTTCAGTTTTGTCAGACGTTTGTAATATTCTCACAATAAGCTAATTAGCTCAATTGGAGCATTTCTAGCATGTTTAGTTGAAATTGGAAATTTACATTTTTCAGTTTTGTCAGACGTTTGTAATATTCTCACAATAAGCTAATTAGCTCAATTGGAGCATTTCTAGCATGTTTGGTTGAAATTGGAAATTTACATTTTTCACTTTTGTCAGACAATTGCAATATTCTCACAATAAGCTAATTAGCTCAATTGGAGCATTTCTAGCATGTTTGGTTGAAATTGAAAATTTACATTTTTCACTTTTGTCAGACAATTGTAATATTCTCACAATAAGCTAATTAGCTCAATTGGAGCATTTCTAGCATGTTTGGTTGAAATTGGAAATTTACATTTTTCAGTTTTGTCAGACGTTTGTAATATTTTCACAATAAGCTAATTAGCTCAATTGGAGCATTTCTAGCATGTTTGGTTGAAATTGGAAATTTACATTTTTCACTTTTGTCAGACAATTGCAATATTCTCACAATAAGCTAATTAGCTCAATTGGAGCATTTCTAGCATGTTTGGTTGAAATTGAAAATTTACATTTTTCACTTTTGTCAGACAATTGTAATATTCTCACAATAAGCTAATTAGCTCAATTGGAGCATTTCTAGCATGTTTGGTTGAAATTGGAAATTTACATTTTTCAGTTTTGTCAGACGTTTGTAATATTTTCACAATAAGCTAATTAGCTCAATTGGAGCATTTCTAGCATGTTTGGTTGAAATTGGAAATTTACATTTTTCACTTTTGTCAGACAATTGCAATATTCTCACAATAAGCTAATTAGCTCAATTGGAGCATTTCTAGCATGTTTGGTTGAAATTGGAAACTTACATTTTTCACTTTTGTCAGACAATTGCAATATTCTCACAATAAGCTAATTAGCTCAATTGGAGCATTTCTAGCATGTTTTGTTGAAATTGGAAAATTACATTTTTCAGTTTTGTCAGACGTTTGTAATATTCTCACAATAAGCTAATTAGCTCAATTGGAGCATTTCTAGCATGTTTGGTTGAATTTGAAAATTTAAATTTTTCAGTTTTGTCAGACGTTTGTAAAATTCTTACAGTAGGCTTATATGCGCAATTTGAGCATTTCTAGCATGTTTGGTTGAAATTGGAAATTTACATTTTTCACTTTTGTCAGACGTTTGTAATATTCTCACAATAAACTAATTAGCTCAATTGGAGCATTTCTAGCATGTTTGGTTGAAATTGGAAATTTACATTTTTCGCTTTTGTCAGACAATTGCAATATTCTCACAATAAGCTAATTAGCTCAATTGGAGCATTTCTAGCATGTTTGGTTGAAATTGGAAATTTACATTTTTCAGTTTTGTCAAACAATTGCAATATTCTCACAATAAGCTAATTAGCTCAATTGGAGCATTTCTAGCATGTTTGGTTGAAATTGGAAATTTACATTTTTCAGTTTTGTCAGACGTTTGTACATTTCTTACAGTTAGCTTATTTCCGCATTTGGAGCATTTCTAGCATGTTTGGTTGAAATTGGAAATTTACATTTTTCAGTTTTGTCAGACGTTTGTAATATTCTCACAATAAGCTAATTAGCTCAATTGGAGCATTTCTAGCATGTTTAGTTGAAATTCGAAGTTTGCATTTTTCACTTTTGTCAGACAATTGCAATATTCTCTCAATAAGCTAAATAGCTCAATTGGAGCATTTCTAGCATGTTTGGTTGAAATTGGAAATTTACATTTTTCAGCTTTGTCAGACGTTTGTAAAATACTTACAGTAGGCTTATTTGTGCAATTTGAGCATTTCTAGCATGTTTGGTTGAAATTGGAAATTTACATTTTTCAGTTTTGTCAGACGTTTGTAATATTCTCACAATAAGCTAATTAGCTCAATTGGAGCATTTCTAGCATGTTTGGTTGAAATTGGAAATTTACATTTTTCAGTTTTGTCAGACAATTGCAATATTCTCACAATAAGCTAATTAGCTCAATTGGAGCATTTCTAGCATGTTTGGTTGAAATTGGAAATTTACATTTTTCAGTTTTGTCAGACGTTTGTAATATTCTCACAATAAGCTATTTAGCTCAATTGGAGCATTTCTAGCATGTTTGGTTGAAATTGGAACTTTACATTTTTCAGTTTCGTCAGACGTTTGTAATATTCTCACAATAAGCTAATTAGCTCAATTGGAGCATTTCTAGCATGTTTGGTTGAAATTGGAACTTTACATTTTTCAGTTTTGTCAGACGTTTGTAATATTCTCACAATAAGCTAATTAGCTCAATTGGAGCATTTCTAGCATGTTTGGTTGAAATTGGAACTTTACATTTTTCACTTTTGTCAGACAATTGCAATATTCTCACAATAAGCTAATTAGCTCAATTGGAGCATTTCTAGCATGTTTGGTTGAAATTGGAAATTTACATTTTTCAGTTTTGTCAGACGTTTGTAATATTCTCACAATAAGCTAATTAGCTCAATTGGAGCATTTCTAGCATGTTTGGTTGAAATTGGAACTTTACATTTTTCAGTTTTGTCAGACGTTTGTAATATTCTCACAATAAGCTAATTAGCTCAATTGGAGCATTTCTAGCATGTTTGCTTGAAATTGGAAATTTACATTTTTCACTTTTGTCAGACAATTGCAATATTCTCACAATAAGCTAATTAGCTCAATTGGAGCATTTCTAGCATGTTTAGTTGAAATTGGAAATTTACATTTTTCAGTTTTGTCAGACGTTTGTAATATTCTCACAATAAGCTAATTAGCTCAATTGGAGCATTTCTAGCATGTTTAGTTGAAATTGGAAATTTACATTTTTCAGTTTTGTCAGACGTTTGTAATATTCTCACAATAAGCTAATTAGCTCAATTGGAGCATTTCTAGCATGTTTGGTTGAAATTGGAAATTTACATTTTTCACTTTTGTCAGACAATTGCAATATTCTCACAATAAGCTAATTAGCTCAATTGGAGCATTTCTAGCATGTTTGGTTGAAATTGAAAATTTACATTTTTCACTTTTGTCAGACAATTGTAATATTCTCACAATAAGCTAATTAGCTCAATTGGAGCATTTCTAGCATGTTTGGTTGAAATTGGAAATTTACATTTTTCAGTTTTGTCAGACGTTTGTAATATTTTCACAATAAGCTAATTAGCTCAATTGGAGCATTTCTAGCATGTTTGGTTGAAATTGGAAATTTACATTTTTCACTTTTGTCAGACAATTGCAATATTCTCACAATAAGCTAATTAGCTCAATTGGAGCATTTCTAGCATGTTTGGTTGAAATTGGAAACTTACATTTTTCACTTTTGTCAGACAATTGCAATATTCTCACAATAAGCTAATTAGCTCAATTGGAGCATTTCTAGCATGTTTTGTTGAAATTGGAAAATTACATTTTTCAGTTTTGTCAGACGTTTGTAATATTCTCACAATAAGCTAATTAGCTCAATTGGAGCATTTCTAGCATGTTTGGTTGAATTTGAAAATTTAAATTTTTCAGTTTTGTCAGACGTTTGTAAAATTCTTACAGTAGGCTTATATGCGCAATTTGAGCATTTCTAGCATGTTTGGTTGAAATTGGAAATTTACATTTTTCACTTTTGTCAGACGTTTGTAATATTCTCACAATAAACTAATTAGCTCAATTGGAGCATTTCTAGCATGTTTGGTTGAAATTGGAAATTTACATTTTTCGCTTTTGTCAGACAATTGCAATATTCTCACAATAAGCTAATTAGCTCAATTGGAGCATTTCTAGCATGTTTGGTTGAAATTGGAAATTTACATTTTTCAGTTTTGTCAAACAATTGCAATATTCTCACAATAAGCTAATTAGCTCAATTGGAGCATTTCTAGCATGTTTGGTTGAAATTGGAAATTTACATTTTTCAGTTTTGTCAGACGTTTGTACATTTCTTACAGTTAGCTTATTTCCGCATTTGGAGCATTTCTAGCATGTTTGGTTGAAATTGGAAATTTACATTTTTCAGTTTTGTCAGACGTTTGTAATATTCTCACAATAAGCTAATTAGCTCAATTGGAGCATTTCTAGCATGTTTAGTTGAAATTCGAAATTTGCATTTTTCACTTTTGTCAGACAATTGCAATATTCTCTCAATAAGCTAAATAGCTCAATTGGAGCATTTCTAGCATGTTTGGTTGAAATTGGAAATTTACATTTTTCAGCTTTGTCAGACGTTTGTAAAATTCTTACAGTAGGCTTATTTGTGCAATTTGAGCATTTCTAGCATGTTTGGTTGAAATTGGAAATTTACATTTTTCAGTTTTGTCAGACGTTTGTAATATTCTCACAATAAGCTAATTAGCTCAATTGGAGCATTTCTAGCATGTTTGGTTGAAATTGGAAATTTACATTTTTCACTTTTGTCAGACAATTGCAATATTCTCACAATAAGCTAATTAGCTCAATTGGAGCATTTCTAGCATGTTTGGTTGAAATTGAAAATTTACATTTTTCAGTTTTGTCAGACGTTTGTAATATTCTCACAATAAGCTATTTAGCTCAATTGGAGCATTTCTAGCATGTTTGGTTGAAATTGGAACTTTACATTTTTCAGTTTCGTCAGACGTTTGTAATATTCTCACAATAAGCTAATTAGCTCAATTGGAGCATTTCTAGCATGTTTGGTTGAAATTGGAACTTTACATTTTTCAGTTTTGTCAGACGTTTGTAATATTCTCACAATAAGCTAATTAGCTCAATTGGAGCATTTCTAGCATGTTTGGTTGAAATTGGAACTTTACATTTTTCACTTTTGTCAGACAATTGCAATATTCTCACAATAAGCTAATTAGCTCAATTGGAGCATTTCTAGCATGTTTGGTTGAAATTGGAAATTTACATTTTTCAGTTTTGTCAGACGTTTGTAATATTCTCACAATAAGCTAATTAGCTCAATTGGAGCATTTCTAGCATGTTTGGTTGAAATTGGAACTTTACATTTTTCAGTTTTGTCAGACGTTTGTAATATTCTCACAATAAGCTAATTAGCTCAATTGGAGCATTTCTAGCATGTTTGGTTGAAATTGGAAATTTACATTTTTCACTTTTGTCAGACAATTGCAATATTCTCACAATAAGCTAATTAGCTCAATTGGAGCATTTCTAGCATGTTTAGTTGAAATTGGAAATTTACATTTTTCAGTTTTGTCATACATTTGTAATATTCTCACAATAAGCTAATTAGCTCAATTTGAGCATTTCTAGCATGTTTGGTTGAAATTGGAAATTTACATTTTTCACTTTTGTCAGACAATTGCAATATTCTCACAATAAGCTAATTAGCTCAATTGGAGCATTTCTAGCATGTTTAGTTGAAATTGGAAATTTACATTTTTCAGTTTTGTCATACGTTTGTAATATTCTCACAATAAGCTAATTAGCTCAATTGGAGCATTTCTAGCATGTTTGGTTGAAATTGGAAATTTACATTTTTCACTTTTGTCAGACAATTGCAATATTCTCACAATAAGCTAATTAGCTCAATTGGAGCATTTCTAGCATGTTTAGTTGAAATTGGAAATTTACATTTTTCAGTTTTGTCATACGTTTGTAATATTCTCACAATAAGCTAATTAGCTCAATTGGAGCATTTCTAGCATGTTTGGTTGAAATTGGAAGTTTACATTTTTCACTTTTGTCAGACAATTGCAATATTCTCACAATAAGCTAATTAGCTCAATTGGAGCATTTCTAGCATGTTTGGTTGAAATTGGAAATTTACATTTTTCAGTTTTGTCGTACGTTTGTAATATTCTCACAATAAGCTAATTAGCTCAATTGGAGCATTTCTAGCATGTTTGGTTGAAATTGGAACTTTACATTTTTCACTTTTGTCAGACAATTGCAATATTCTCACAACAAGCTAATTAGCTCAATTGGAGCATTTCTAGCATGTTTGGTTGAAATTGGAAATTTACATTTTTCACTTTTGTCGTACGTTTGTAATATTCTCACAATAAGCTAATTAGCTCAATTGGAGCATTTCTAGCATGTTTGGTTGAAATTGGAAATTTACATTTTTCAGTTTTGTCAGACGTTTGTAATATTCTCACAATAAGCTAATTAGCTCAATTGGAGCATTTCTAGCATGTTTGGTTGAAATTGGAAATTTACATTTTTCAGTTTTGTCAGACGTTTGTAATATTCTCACAATAAGCTAATTAGCTCAATTGGAGCATTTCTAGCATGTTTGGTTGAAATTGGAAATTAACATTTATCAGTTTTGTCAGACGTTTGTAATATTCTCACAAAAAGCTAATTAGCTCTATTGGAGCATTTCTAGCATGTTTGGTTGAAATTGGAAATTTACATTTTTCAGTTTTGTCAGCCGTTTGTAATATTCTCACAATAAGCTAATTAGCTCAATTGGAGCATTTCTAGCATGTTTGGTTGAAATTGGAAATTTACATTTTTCACTTTTGTCAGACAATTGCAATATTCTCACAATAAGCTAATTAGCTCAATTGGAGCATTTCTAGCATGTTTGGTTGAAATTGGAAATTTACATTTTTCAGTTTTGTCAGATGTTTGTAATATTCTCACAATAAGCTAATTAGCTCAATTGGAGCATTTCTAGCATGTTTGGTTGAAATTGGAAATTTACATTTTTCACTTTTGTCAGACAATTGCAATATTCTCACAATAAGCTAATTAGCTCAATTGGAGCATTTCTAGCATGTTTGGTTGAAATTGGAAGTTTACATTTTTCACTTTTGTCAGACAATTGCAATATTCTCACAATAAGCTAATTAGCTCAATTGGAGCATTTCTAGCATGTTTAGTTGAAATTGGAAATTTACATTTTTCAGTTTTGTCGTACGTTTGTAATATTCTCACAATAAGCTAATTAGCTCAATTGGAGCATTTCTAGCATGTTTGGTTGAAATTGGAACTTTACATTTTTCACTTTTGTCAGACAATTGCAATATTCTCACAACAAGCTAATTAGCTCAATTGGAGCATTTCTAGCATGTTTGGTTGAAATTGGAAATTTACATTTTTCACTTTTGTCAGACAATTGCAATATTCTCACAATAAGCTAATTAGCTCAATTGGAGCATTTCTAGCATGTTTAGTTGAAATTGGAAATTTGCATTTTTCAGTTTTGTCATACGTTTGTAATATTCTCACAATAAGCTAATTAGCTCAATTGGAGCATTTCTAGCATGTTTGGTTGATATTGGAAATTTACATTTTTCAGTTTTGTCAGACGTTTGTAATATTCTCACAATAAGCTAATTAGCTCAATTGGAGCATTTCTAGCATGTTTGGTTGAAATTGGAAATTTACATTTTTCAGTTTTGTCAGACGTTTGTAATATTCTCACAATAAGCTAATTAGCTCAATTGGAGCATTTCTAGCATGTTTGGTTGAAATTGGAAATTAACATTTATCAGTTTTGTCAGACGTTTGTAATATTCTCACAAAAAGCTAATTAGCTCAATTGGAGCATTTCTAGCATGTTTGGTTGAAATTGGAAATTTACATTTTTCAGTTTTGTCAGCCGTTTGTAATATTCTCACAATAAGCTAATTAGCTCAATTGGAGCATTTCTAGCATGTTTGGTTGAAATTGGAAATTTACATTTTTCACTTTTGTCAGACAATTGCAATATTCTCACAATAAGCTAATTAGCTCAATTGGAGCATTTCTAGCATGTTTGGTTGAAATTGGAAATTTACATTTTTCAGTTTTGTCAGATGTTTGTAATATTCTCACAATAAGCTAATTAGCTCAATTGGAGCATTTCTAGCATGTTTGGTTGAAATTGGAAATTTACATTTTTCACTTTTGTCAGACAATTGCAATATTCTCACAATAAGCTAATTAGCTCAATTGGAACATTTCTAGCATGTTTGGTTGAAATTGGAAATTTACATTTTTCAGTTTTGTCAGACGTTTGTAATATTCTCACAATAAGCTAATTAGCTCAATTGGAGCATTTCTAGCTTGTTTGGTTGAAATTGGAAATTTACATTTTTCAGTTTGGTCAGACGTTTGTAATATTCTCACAATAAGCTAATTAGCTCAATTGGAGCATTTCTAGCATGTTTGGTTGAAATTGAAAATTTACATTTTTCAGTGTTGTCAGAGGTTTGTAATATTCTCACAATAAGCTAACTAGCTCAATTGGAGAATTTCTAGCATGTTTGGTTGAAATTGAAAATTTACATTTTTCAGTTTTGTCAGACGTTTGTAATATTCTCACAATAAGCTAATTAGCTCAATTGGAGCATTTCTAGCATGTTTAGTTGAAATTGGAAATTTACATTTTTCAGTTTTGTCAGACGTTTGTAATATTCTCACAATAAGCTAATTAGCTCAATTGGAGCATTTCTAGCATGTTTGGTTGAAATTGGAAATTTACATTTTTCAGTTTTGTCAGACGTTTGTAATATTCTCACAATAAGCTAAGTAGCTCAATTGGAGCATTTCTAGCATGTTTAGTTGAAATTGGAAATTTACATTTTTCAGTTTTGTCAGACGTTTGTAATATTCTCACAATAAGCTAATTAGCTCAATTGGAGCATTTCTAGCATGTTTGGTTGAAATTGGAAATTTACATTTTTCAGTTTTGTCAGACAATTGCAATATTCTCACAATAAGCTAATTAGCTCAATTGGAGCATTTCTAGCATGTTTGGTTGAAATTGGAAATTTACATTTTTCAGTTTTGTCAGACAGTTGTAATATTCTCACAATAAGCTAATTAGCTCAATTGGAGCATTTCTAGCATGTTTAGTTGAAATTGGAAATTTGCATTTTTCACTTTTGTCAGACAATTGCAATATTCTCCCAATAAGCTAATTAGCTCAATTGGAGCATTTCTAGCATGTTTGGTTGAAATTGGAAATTTACATTTTTCAGTTTTGTCAGACGTTTGTAAAATTCTTACAGTAGGCTTATTTGCGCAATTTGAGCATTTCTAGCATGTTTGGTTGAAATTGGAAATTTACATTTTTCAGTTTTGTCAGACGTTTGTAATATTCTCACAATAAGCTAATTAGCTCAATTGGAGCATTTCTAGCATGTTTGGTTGAAATTGGAAATTTACATTTTTCAGTTTTGTCAGACGTTTGTAATATTCTCACAATAAGCTAATTAGCTCAATTGGAGCATTTCTAGCATGTTTAGTTGAAATTGGAAATTTACATTTTTCAGTTTTGTCAGACGTTTGTAATATTCTCACAATAAGCTAATTAGCTCAATTGGAGCATTTCTAGCATGTTTGGTTGAAATTGGAAATTTACATTTTTCACTTTTGTCAGACAATTGCAATATTCTCTCAATAAGCTAATTAGCTCAATTGGAGCATTTCTAGCATGTTTGGTTGAAATTGGAAATTTACATTTTTCAGTTTTGTCAGACGTTTGTAAAATTCTTACAGTAGGCTTATATGCGCAATTTGAGCATTTCTAGCATGTTTGGTTGAAATTGGAAATTTACATTTTTCACTTTTGTCAGACGTTTGTAATATTCTCACAATAAGCTAATTAGCTCAATTGGAGCATTTCTAGCATGTTTGGTTGAAATTGGAAATTTACATTTTTCGCTTTTGTCAGACAATTGCAATATTCTCACAATAAGCTAATTAGCTCAATTGGAGCATTTCTAGCATGTTTGGTTGAAATTGGAAATTTACATTTTTCAGTTTTGTCAGACGTTTGTAATATTCTCACAATAAGCTAATTAGCTCAATTGGAGCATTTCTAGCATGTTTGGTTGAAACTGGAAATTTACATTTTTCAGTTTGGTCAGACGTTTGTAATATTCTCACAATAAGCTAATTAGCTCAATTGGAGCATTTCTAGCATGTTT
Source organism: Watersipora subatra (assembly GCF_963576615.1). Classification (NCBI taxonomy): domain Eukaryota; kingdom Metazoa; phylum Bryozoa; class Gymnolaemata; order Cheilostomatida; family Watersiporidae; genus Watersipora; species Watersipora subatra. Next base: position 102,433 of record NW_027045284.1, read on the forward strand.
GGTTGAAATTGGAAATTTACATTTATCAGTTTTGTCAGACGTTTGTAATATTCTCACAAAAAGCTAATTAGCTCAAATGGAGCATTTCTAGCATGTTTGGTTGAAATTGGAAATTTTCATTTTTCAGTTTTGTCAGACGTTTGTAATATTCTCACAATAAGCTAATTAGCTCAATTGGAACATTTCTAGCATGTTTGGTTGAAATTGGAAATTTACAATTTTCACTTTTATCAGACAATTGCAATATTCTCACAAAAAGCTAATTAGCTCAATTGGAGCATTTCTAGCATGTTTGGTTGAACTTGGAAATTTACATTTTTCAGTTTTGTCAGACGTTTGTAATATTCTCACAATAAGCTAATTAGCTCAATTGGAGCATTTCTAGCATGTTTGGTTGAAATTGGAAATTTACATTTTTCACTTTTGTCAGACAATTGCAATATTCTCACAATAAGCTAATTAGCTCAATTGGAGCATTTCTAGCATGTTTGGTTGAAATTGGAAAATTACATTTTTCACTTTTGTCAGACGTTTGTAATATTCTCACAATAAGCTAATTAGCTCAATTGGAACATTTCTAGCATGTTTGGTTGAAATTGGAAATTTACATTTTTCAGTTTTGTCAGACGTTTGTAATATTCTCACAATAAGCTAATTAGCTCAATTGGAGCATTTCTAGCATGTTTGGTTGAAATTGGAAATTTACATTTTTCACTTTTGTCAGACAATTGCAATATTCTCACAATAAGCTAATTAGCTCAATTGGAGCATTTCTAGCATGTTTGGTTGAAATTGGAAATTTACATTTTTCACTTTTGTCAGACGTTTGTAATATTCTCACAATAAGCTAATCAGCTCAATTGAAAAATGTAAATTTCCAATTTCAACCAAACATGCTAGAAATGCTCCAATTGAGCTAATTAGCTTATTGTGAGAATATTGCAATTGTCTGACAAAAGTGAAAAATGTAAATTTCCAAATTTAACCAAACATGCTAGAAATGCTCCAATTGAGCTAATTAGCTTATTGTGAGAATATTACAAACGTCTGACAAAACTGAAAAATGTAAATTTCCAATTTCAACCAAACATGCTAGAAATGCTCAAATTGCGCAAATAAGCCTACTGTAAGAATTTTACAAACGTCTGACAAAGCTGAAAAATGTAAATTTCCAATTTCAACCAAACATGCTAGAAATGCTCTAATTGAGCTAATTAGCTTATTGAGAGAATATTGCAATTGTCTGACAAAAGTGAAAAATGCAAATTTCCAATTTCAGCTAAACATGCTAGAAATGCTCCAATTGAGCTAATTAGCTTATTTTGAGAATATTACAAACGTCTGACAAAACTGAAAAATGTAAATTTCCAATTTCAACCAAACATGCTAGAAATGCTACAAATGCGGAAATAAGCTTACTGTAAGAAGTGTACAAACGTCTGACAAAACTGAAAAATGTAAATTTCCAATTTCAACCAAACATGCTAGAAATGCTCCAATTGAGCTAATTAGCTTATTGAGAGAATATTGCAACTGTCTGACAAAAGTGAAAAATGCAAATTTCCAATTTCAACTAAACATGCTAGAAATGCTCCAATTGAGCTAATTAGCTTATTGTGAGAATATTACAACCGTCTGACAAAACTGAAAAATGTAAATTTTCAATTTCAACCAAACATGCTAGAAATGCTCCAATTGAGCTAGTTAGCTTATTGTGAGAATATTGCAATTGTCTGACAAAAGTGAAAAATGTAAATTTTCAATTTCAACCAAACATGCTAGGAATGCTCCAATTGAGCTAATTAGCTTATTGTGAGAATATTACAAACGTCCGACAAAAGTGAAAAATGTAAATTTCCAATTTCAACCAAACATGCTAGAAATGCTCAAATTGAGCTAATTAGCTCATTGTGAGAATATTACAAACGTCTGACAAAACTGAAAAATGTAAATTTCCAATTTCAACCAAACATGCTAGAAATGCTCCAATTGAGCTAATTAGCTTATTGTGAGAATATTACAAACGTCTGACAAAACTGAAAAATAGAAATTTCCAATTTCAACCAAACATGCTAGAAATGCTCCAATTGAGCTAATTAGCTTATTGATAGAATATTGCAATTGTCTGACAAAACTGAAAAATGTAGTTTCCAATTTCAACCAAACATGCTAGAAATGCTCCAATTGAGCTAATTAGCTTTTTGTTAGAATATTACAAACGTCTGACAAAACTGAAAAATGTAATATTCCAATTTCAACCAAACATGCTAGAAATGCTCCAATTGAGCTAATTAGCTTATTGTGAGAATATTACAAACGTCTGACAAAAGTAAAAAATGTAAATTTCTGAATCAACCAAACATGCTAGAAATGCTCCAATTGAGCTAATTAGCTTATTGTGAGAATATTACAAACGTCTGACAAAACTGAAAAATGTAAATTTCCAATTTCAACCAAACATGCTAGAAATGCTCCAATTGAGCTAATTAGCTTATTGTGAGAATATTGCAATCGTCTGACAAAAGTGAAAAATGTAAATTTCCAATTTCAACCAAACATGCTAGAAATGCTCAAATTGAGCTAATTAGCTTATTGTGAGAATATTACAAACGGCTGAAAAAACTGAAAAATGTAAATTTCCAATTTCAACCAAACATGCTAGAAATGCTCCAATTGAGCTAATTAGCTTATTGTGAGAATACTACAAACGTCTGACCAAACTGAAAAATGTAAATTTCCAATTTCAACCAAACAAGCTAGAAATGCTCCAATTGAGCTAATTAGCTTATTGTGAGAATATTACAAACGTCTGACAAAACTGAAAAATAGAAATTTCCAATTTCAACCAAACATGCTAGAAATGCTCCAATTGAGCTAATTAGCTTATTGTGAGAATATTACAAACGTCTGACAAAAGTAAAAAATGTAAATTTCTGATTTCAACCAAACATGCTAGAAATGCTCCAATTGAGCTAATTAGCTTATTGTGAGAATATTACAAACGTCTGACAAAACTGAAAAATGTAAATTTCCAATTTCAACCAAACATGCTAGAAATGCTCCAATTGAGCTAATTAGCTTATTGTGAGAATATTGCAATTGTCTGACAAAAGTGAAAAATGTAAATTTCCAATTTCAACCAAACATGCTAGAAATGTTCCAATTGAGCTAATTAGCTTATTGTGAGAATATTGCAATTGTCTGACAAAAGTGAAAAATGTAAATTTCCAATTTCAACCAAACATGCTAGAAATGCTCCAATTGAGCTAATTAGCTTATTGTGAGAATATTACAAACGTCTGACAAAACTGAAAAATGTAAATTTCCAATTTCAACCAAACATGCTAGAAATGCTCCAATTGAGCTAATTAGCTTATTGTGAGAATATTACAAACGTCTGACAAAAGTGAAAATTTTATAATTCCAATTTCAATCAAACATGCTAGAAATGCTCCAATTGCGCAAATAAGCCTACTGTAAGAATTTTACAAACGTCTGACAAAACTGAAAATTTAAATTTTCAATTTCAACCAAACATGCTAGAAATGCTCCAATTGAGCTAATTAGCTTATTGTGAGAATATTGCCATTGTTTGACAAAAGTGAAAAATGTAAATTTCCAATTTCAACCAAACATGCTAGAAATGCTCCAATTGAGCTAATTAGCTTATTGTGAGAATATTACAAACGTCTGACAAAACTGAAAAATGTAAATTTCCAATTTCAACCAAACATGCTAGAAATGCTCCAATTGAGCTAATTAGCTTATTGTGAGAATATTGCAATTGTATGACAAAAGCGAAAAATGTAAATTTCCAATTTCAACCAAACATGCTAGAAATGCTCCAATTGAGCTAATTAGCTTATTGTGAGAATATTACAAACGTCTGACAAAAGTGAAAAATGTAAATTTCCAATTTCAACCAAACATGCTAGAAATTCTCCAATTGAGCTAATTAGCTTATTGTGAGAATATTACAAACGTCTGACAAAACTGAAAAAATGTAAATTGCCAATTTCAACCAAACATGCTAGAAATGCTCCAATTGCGCAAATAAGCCTACTGTAAGAATTTTACAAACATCTGACAAAACTGAAAATTTAAATTTTCAATTTCAACCAAACATGCTAGAAATGCTCCAATTGAGCTAATTAGCTTATTGTGAGAATATTGCCATTGTTTGACAAAAGTGAAAAATGTAAATTTCCCATTTCAACCAAACATGCTAGAAATGCTCAAATTGAGCTAATTGGCTTATTGTGAGAATATTACAAACGTCTGACAAAACTGAAAAATGTAAATTTCCAATTTCAACCAAACATGCTAGAAATGCTCCAATTGAGCTAATTAGCTTATTGTGAGAATATTACAAACGTCTGACCAAACTGAAAAATGTAAATTTCCAATTTCAACCAAACAAGCTAGAAATGCTCCAATTGAGCTAATTAGCTTATTGTGAGAATATTACAAACGTCTGACAAAACTGAAAAATAGAAATTTCCAATTTCAACCAAACATGCTAGAAATGCTCCAATTGAGCTAATTAGCTTATTGTTAGAATATTACAAACGTCTGACAAAAGTGAAAAATGTAAATTTCCAATTTCAACCAAACATGCTAGAAATGCTCCAATTGAGCTAATTAGTTTATTGTGAGAATATTACAAACGTCTGACAAAACTGAAAAATGTAAATTTCCAATTTCAACCAAACATGCTAGAAATGCTCCAATTGAGCTAATTAGCTTATTGTGAGAATATTACAAACGTCTGACAAAAGTAAAAAATGTAAATTTCCAATTTCAACCAAACATGCTAGAAATGCTCCAATTGAGCTAATTAGCTTATTGTGAGAATATTGCAATTGTCTGACAAAAAGTGAAAAATGTAAATTTCCAATTTCAACCAAACATGCTAGAAATGTTCCAATTGAGCTAATTAGCTTATTGTGAGAATATTGCAATTGTCTGACAAAAGTGAAAAATGTAAATTTCCAATTTCAACCAAACATGCTAGAAATGCTCCAATTGAGCTAATTAGCTTATTGTGAGAATATTACAAACGTCTGACAAAACTGAAAAATGTAAATTTCCAATTTCAACCAAACATGCTAGAAATGCTCCAATTGAGCTAATTAGCTTATTGTGAGAATATTACAAACGTCTGACAAAAGTGAAAATTTTATAATTCCAATTTCAATCAAACATGCTAGAAATGCTCCAATTGCGCAAATAAGCCTACTGTAAGAATTTTACAAACGTCTGACAAAACTGAAAATTTAAATTTTCAATTTCAACCAAACATGCTAGAAATGCTCCAATTGAGCTAATTAGCTTATTGTGAGAATATTGCCATTGTTTGACAAAAGTGAAAAATGTAAATTTCCAATTTCAACCAAACATGCTAGAAATGCTCCAATTGAGCTAATTAGCTTATTGTGAGAATATTACAAACGTCTGACAAAACTGAAAAATGTAAATTTCCAATTTCAACCAAACATGCTAGAAATGCTCCAATTGAGCTAATTAGCTTATTGTGAGAATATTGCAATTGTATGACAAAAGCGAAAAATGTAAATTTCCAATTTCAACCAAACATGCTAGAAATGCTCCAATTGAGCTAATTAGCTTATTGTGAGAATATTACAAACGTCTGACAAAAGTGAAAAATGTAAATTTCCAATTTCAACCAAACATGCTAGAAATTCTCCAATTGAGCTAATTAGCTTATTGTGAGAATATTACAAACGTCTGACAAAACTGAAAAAATGTAAATTGCCAATTTCAACCAAACATGCTAGAAATGCTCCAATTGAGCTAATTAGCTTATTGTGAGAATATTGCAATTGTCTGACAAAAGCGAAAAATGTAAATTTCCAATTTCAACCAAACATGCTAGAAATGCTCCAATTGAGCTAATTAGCTTATTGTGAGAATGTTACAAGTGTCTGACAAAAGTAAAAAATGTAAATTTCTGATTTCAACCAAACATGCTAGAAATGCTCCAATTGAGCTAATTAGCTTATTGTGAGAATATTACAAACGTCCGACAAAAGTGAAAAATGTAAATTTCCAATTTCAACCAAACATGCTAGAAATGCTCAAATTGAGCTAATTAGCTTATTGTGAGAATATTACAAACGTCTGACAAAACTGAAAAATGTAAATTTCCAATTTCAACCAAACATGCTAGAAATGCTCCAATTGAGCTAATTAGCTTATTGTGAGAATGTTACAAGTGTCTGACAAAAGTAAAAAATGTAAATTTCTGATTTCAACCAAACATGCTAGAAATGCTCCAATTGAGCTAATTAGCTTATTGTGAGAATATTACAAACGTCCGACAAAAGTGAAAAATGTAAATTTCCAATTTCAACCAAACATGCTAGAAATGCTCAAATTGAGCTAATTAGCTTATTGTGAGAATATTACAAACGTCTGACAAAACTGAAAAATGTAAATTTCCAATTTCAACCAAACATGCTAGAAATGCTCCAATTGAGCTAATTAGCTTATTGTGAGAATATTACAAACGTCTGACCAAACTGAAAAATGTAAATTTCCAATTTCAACCAAACAAGCTAGAAATGCTCCAATTGAGCTAATTAGCTTATTGTGAGAATATTACAAACGTCTGACAAAACTGAAAAATAGAAATTTCCAATTTCAACCAAACATGCTAGAAATGCTCCAATTGAGCTAATTAGCTTATTGATAGAATATTGCAATTGTCTGACAAAACTGAAAAATGTAGTTTCCAATTTCAACCAAACATGCTAGAAATGCTCCAATTGAGCTAATTAGCTTATTGTTAGAATATTACAAACGTCTGACAAAACTGAAAAATGTAAATTTCCAATTTCAACCAAACATGCTAGAAATGCTCCAATTGAGCTAATTAGCTTATTGTGAGAATATTACAAACGTCTGACAAAAGTAAAAAATGTAAATTTCTGAATCAACCAAACATGCTAGAAATGCTCCAATTGAGCTAATTAGCTTATTGTGAGAATATTACAAACGTCTGACAAAACTGAAAAATGTAAATTTCCAATTTCAACCAAACATGCTAGAAATGCTCCAATTGAGCTAATTAGCTTATTGTGAGAATATTGCAATCGTCTGACAAAAGTGAAAAATGTAAATTTCCAATTTCAACCAAACATGCTAGAAATGCTCCAATTGAGCTAATTAGCTTATTGTGAGAATATTGCAATTGTCTGACAAAAGTGAAAAATGTATATTTCCAATTTCAACCAAACATGCTAGAAATGCTCCAATTGAGCTAAATAGCTTATTGTTAGAATATTACAAACGTCTGACAAAAGTGAAAAATGTAAATTTCCAATTTCAACCAAACATGCTAGAAATGCTCCAATTGAGCTAATTAGCTTATTGTGAGAATATTACAAACGTCTGACAAAACTGAAAAATGTAAATTTCCAATTTCAACCAAACATGCTAGAAATGCTCCAATTGAGCTAATTAGCTTATTGTGAGAATATTACAAACGTCTGACAAAAGTGAAAAATTTATAATTCCAATTTCAATCAAACATGCTAGAAATGCTCCAATTGCGCAAATAAGCCTACTGTAAGAATTTTACAAACGTCTGACAAAACTGAAAATTTAAATTTTGAATTTCAACCAAACATGCTAGAAATGTTCCAATTGAACTAATTAGCTTATTGTGAGAATATTGCAATTGTCTGACAAAAGTGAAAAATGTAAATTTCCAATTTCAACCAAACATGCTAGAAATGCTCCAATTGAGCTAATTAGCTTATTGTGATAATATTACAAACGTCTGACAAAACTGAAAAATGTAAATTTCCAATTTCAACCAAACATGCTAGAAATGCTCCAATTGAGCTAATTAGCTTATTGTGAGAATATTGCAATTGTCTGACAAAACTGAAAAATGTAAATTTCCAATTTCAACCAAACATGCTAGAAATGTTCCAATTGAACTAATTAGCTTATTGTGAGAATATTGCAATTGTCTGACAAAAGTGAAAAATGTAAATTTCCAATTTCAACCAAACATGCTAGAAATGCTCCAATTGAGCTAATTAGCTTATTGTGAGAATATTACAAACGTCTGACAAAAGTGAAAAATGTAAATTTCCAATTTCAACCAAACATGCTAGAAATTCTCCAATTGAGCTAATTAGCTTATTGTGAGAATATTACAAACGTCTGACAAAACTGAAAAAATGTAAATTGCCAATTTCAACCAAACATGCTAGAAATGCTCCAATTGAGCTAATTAGCTTATTGTGAGAATATTGCAATTGTCTGACAAAAGCGAAAAATGTAAATTTCCAATTTCAACCAAACATGCTAGAAATGCTCCAATTGAGCTAATTAGCTTATTGTGAGAATGTTACAAGTGTCTGACAAAAGTAAAAAATGTAAATTTCTGATTTCAACCAAACATGCTAGAAATGCTCCAATTGAGCTAATTAGCTTATTGTGAGAATATTACAAACGTCCGACAAAAGTGAAAAATGTAAATTTCCAATTTCAACCAAACATGCTAGAAATGCTTAAATTGAGCTAATTAGCTTATTGTGAGAATATTACAAACGTCTGACAAAACTGAAAAATGTAAATTTCCAATTTCAACCAAACATGCTAGAAATGCTCCAATTGAGCTAATTAGCTTATTGTGAGAATATTACAAACGTCTGACCAAACTGAAAAATGTAAATTTCCAATTTCAACCAAACAAGCTAGAAATGCTCCAATTGAGCTAATTAGCTTATTGTGAGAATATTACAAACGTCTGACAAAACTGAAAAATAGAAATTTCCAATTTCAACCAAACATGCTAGAAATGCTCCAATTGAGCTAATTAGCTTATTGATAGAATATTGCAATTGTCTGACAAAACTGAAAAATGTAGTTTCCAATTTCAACCAAACATGCTAGAAATGCTCCAATTGAGCTAATTAGCTTATTGTTAGAATATTACAAACGTCTGACAAAACTGAAATATGTAATTTTCCAATTTCAACCAAACATGCTAGAAATGCTACAAATGCGGAAATAAGCTTACTGTAAGAAGTGTACAAACGTCTGACAAAACTGAAAAATGTAAATTTCCAATTTCAACCAAACATGCTAGAAATGCTCCAATTGAGCTAATTAGCTTATTGTGAGAATATTACAAACGTCTGACCAAACTGAAAAATGTAAATTTCCAATTTCAACCAAACAAGCTAGAAATGCTCCAATTGAGCTAATTAGCTTATTGTGAGAATATTACAACCGTCTGACAAAACTGAAAAATGTAAATTTTCAATTTCAACCAAACATGCTAGAAATGCTCCAATTGAGCTAGTTAGCTTATTGTGAGAATATTGCAATTGTCTGAAAAAAGTGAAAAATGTAAATTTTCAATTTCAACCAAACATGCTAGAAATGCTCCAATTGAGCTAATTAGCTTATCGATAGAATATTGCAATTGTCTGACAAAACTGAAAAATGTAATTTCCAATTTCAACCAAACATGCTAGAAATGCTCCAATTGAGCTAATTAGCTTATTGTTAGAATATTACAAACGTCTGACAAAAGTGAAAAATGTAAATTTCCAATTTCAGCCAAACATGCTAGAAATGCTCCAATTGAGCTAATTAGCTTATTGTGAGAATATTACAAACGTCTGACAAAACTGAAAAATGTAAATTTCCAATTTCAACCAAACATGCTAGAAATGCTCCAATTGAGCTAATTAGCTTATTGTGAGAATATTACAAACGTCTGACAAATGTAAAAAGCGTAAATTTCTGATTTCAACCAAACATGCTAGAAATGCTCCAATTGAGCTAATTAGCTTATTGTGAGAATATTACAAACGTCTGACAAAACTGAAAAATGTAAATTTCCAATTTCAACCAAACATGCTAGAAATGCTCCAATTGAGCTAATTAGCTTATTGTGAGAATATTGCAATTGTCTGACAAAAGTGAAAAATGTGAACTTCCAATTTCAACCGAACATGCTAGAAATGTTCCAATTGAGCTAATTAGCTTATTGTGAGAATATTGCAATTGTCTGACAAAAGTGAAAAATGTAAATTTCCAATTTCAACCAAACATGCTAGAAATGCTCCAATTGAGCTAATTAGCTTATTGTGAGAATATTACAAACGTCTGACAAAACTGAAAAATGTAAATTTCCAATTTCAACCAAACATGCTAGAAATGCTCCAATTGAGCTAATTAGCTTATTGTGAGAATATTACAAACGTCTGACAAAAGTGAAAATTTTATAATTCCAATTTCAATCAAACATGCTAGAAATGCTCCAATTGCGCAAATAAGCCTACTGTAAGAATTTTACAAACGTCTGACAAAACTGAAAATTTAAATTTTCAATTTCAACCAAACATGCTAGAAATGCTCCAATTGAGCTAATTAGCTTATTGTGAGAATATTGCCATTGTTTGACAAAAGTGAAAAATGTAAATTTCCAATTTCAACCAAACATGCTAGAAATGCTCCAATTGAGCTAATTAGCTTATTGTGAGAATATTACAAACGTCTGACAAAACTGAAAAATGTAAATTTCCAATTTCAACCAAACATGCTAGAAATGCTCCAATTGAGCTAATTAGCTTATTGTGAGAATATTGCAATTGTATGACAAAAGCGAAAAATGTAAATTTCCAATTTCAACCAAACATGCTAGAAATGCTCCAATTGAGCTAATTAGCTTATTGTGAGAATATTACAAACGTCTGACAAAAGTGAAAAATGTAAATTTCCAATTTCAACCAAACATGCTAGAAATTCTCCAATTGAGCTAATTAGCTTATTGTGAGAATATTACAAACGTCTGACAAAACTGAAAAAATGTAAATTGCCAATTTCAACCAAACATTGTAGAAATGCTCCAATTGCGCAAATAAGCCTACTGTAAGAATTTTACAAACGTCTGACAAAACTGAAAATTTAAATTTTCAATTTCAACCAAACATGCTAGAAATGCTCCAATTGAGCTAATTAGCTTATTGTGAGAATATTGCCATTGTTTGACAAAAGTGAAAAATGTAAATTTCCCATTTCAACCAAACATGCTAGAAATGCTCAAATTGAGCTAATTAGCTTATTGTGAGAATATTACAAACGTCTGACAAAACTGAAAAATGTAAATTTCCAATTTCAACCAAACATGCTAGAAATGCTCCAATTGAGCTAATTAGCTTATTGTTAGAATATTACAAACGTCTGACAAAAGTGAAAAATGTAAATTTCCAATTTCAACCAAACATGCTAGAAATGCTCCAATTGAGCTAATTAGCTTATTGTGAGAATATTACAAACGTCTGACAAAACTGAAAAATGTAAATTTCCAATTTCAACCAAACATGCTAGAAATGCTCCAATTGAGCTAATTAGCTTATTGTGAGAATATTACAAACGTCTGACAAAAGTAAAAAATGTAAATTTCCAATTTCAACCAAACATGCTAGAAATGCTCCAATTGAGCTAATTAGCTTATTGTGAGAATATTGCAATTGTCTGACAAAAGTGAAAAATGTAAATTTCCAATTTCAACCAAACATGCTAGAAATGTTCCAATTGAGCTAATTAGCTTATTGTGAGAATATTGCAATTGTCTGACAAAAGTGAAAAATGTAAATTTCCAATTTCAACCAAACATGCTAGAAATGCTCCAATTGAGCTAATTAGCTTATTGTGAGAATATTACAAACGTCTGACAAAACTGAAAAATGTAAATTTCCAATTTCAACCAAACATGCTAGAAATGCTCCAATTGAGCTAATTAGCTTATTGTGAGAATATTACAAATGTCTGACAAAAGTGAAAATTTTATAATTCCAATTTCAATCAAACATGCTAGAAATGCTCCAATTGCGCAAATAAGCCTACTGTAAGAATTTTACAAACGTCTGACAAAACTGAAAATTTAAAATTTCAATTTCAACCAAACATGCTAGAAATGCTCCAATTGAGCTAATTAGCTTATTGTGAGAATATTGCAATTGTATGACAAAAGCGAAAAATGTAAATTTCCAATTTCAACCAAACATGCTAGAAATGCTCCAATTGAGCTAATTAGCTTATTGTGAGAATATTACAAACGTCTGACAAAAGTGAAAAATGTAAATTTCCAATTTCAACCAAACATGCTAGAAATTCTCCAATTGAGCTAATTAGCTTATTGTGAGAATATTACAAACGTCTGACAAAACTGAAAAAATGTAAATTGCCAATTTCAACCAAACATGCTAGAAATGCTCCAATTGAGCTAATTAGCTTATTGTGAGAATATTGCAATTGTCTGACAAAAGCGAAAAATGTAAATTTCCAATTTCAACCAAACATGCTAGAAATGCTCCAATTGAGCTAATTAGCTTATTGTGAGAATGTTACAAGTGTCTGACAAAAGTAAAAAATGTAAATTTCTGATTTCAACCAAACATGCTAGAAATGCTCCAATTGAGCTAATTAGCTTATTGTGAGAATATTACAAACGTCCGACAAAAGTGAAAAATGTAAATTTCCAATTTCAACCAAACATGCTAGAAATGCTCAAATTGAGCTAATTAGCTTATTGTGAGAATATTACAAACGTCTGACAAAACTGAAAAATGTAAATTTCCAATTTCAACCAAACATGCTAGAAATGCTCCAATTTAGCTAATTAGCTTATTGTGAGAATATTACAAACGTCTGACCAAACTGAAAAATGTAAATTTCCAATTTCAACCAAACAAGCTAGAAATGCTCCAATTGAGCTAATTAGCTTATTGTGAGAATATTACAAACGTCTGACAAAACTGAAAAATAGAAATTTCCAATTTCAACCAAACATGCTAGAAATGCTCCAATTGAGCTAATTAGCTTATTGTGAGAATATTGCAATTGTATGACAAAAGCGAAAAATGTAAATTTCCAATTTCAACCAAACATGCTAGAAATGCTCCAATTGAGCTAATTAGCTTATTGTGAGAATATTACAAACGTCTGACAAAAGTGAAAAATGTAAATTTCCAATTTCAACCAAACATGCTAGAAATTCTCCAATTGAGCTAATTAGCTTATTGTGAGAATATTACAAACGTCTGACAAAACTGAAAAAATGTAAATTGCCAATTTCAACCAAACATGCTAGAAATGCTCCAATTGAGCTAATTAGCTTATTGTGAGAATATTGCAATTGTCTGACAAAAGCGAAAAATGTAAATTTCCAATTTCAACCAAACATGCTAGAAATGCTCCAATTGAGCTAATTAGCTTATTGTGAGAATGTTACAAGTGTCTGACAAAAGTAAAAAATGTAAATTTCTGATTTCAACCAAACATGCTAGAAATGCTCCAATTGAGCTAATTAGCTTATTGTGAGAATATTACAAACGTCCGACAAAAGTGAAAAATGTAAATTTCCAATTTCAACCAAACATGCTAGAAATGCTCAAATTGAGCTAATTAGCTTATTGTGAGAATATTACAAACGTCTGACAAAACTGAAAAATGTAAATTTCCAATTTCAACCAAACATGCTAGAAATGCTCCAATTGAGCTAATTAGCTTATTGTGAGAATATTACAAACGTCTGACCAAACTGAAAAATGTAAATTTCCAATTTCAACCAAACAAGCTAGAAATGCTCCAATTGAGCTAATTAGCTTATTGTGAGAATATTACAAACGTCTGACAAAACTGAAAAATAGAAATTTCCAATTTCAACCAAACATGCTAGAAATGCTCCAATTGAGCTAATTAGCTTATTGATAGAATATTGCAATTGTCTGACAAAACTGAAAAATGTAGTTTCCAATTTCAACCAAACATGCTAGAAATGCTCCAATTGAGCTAATTAGCTTATTGTTAGAATATTACAAACGTCTGACAAAACTGAAAAATGTAAATTTCCAATTTCAACCAAACATGCTAGAAATGCTCCAATTGAGCTAATTAGCTTATTGTGAGAATATTACAAACGTCTGACAAAAGTAAAAAATGTAAATTTGTGAATCAACCAAACATGCTAGAAATGCTCCAATTGAGCTAATTAGCTTATTGTGAGAATATTACAAACGTCTGACAAAACTGAAAAATGTAAATTTCCAATTTCAACCAAACATGCTAGAAATGCTCCAATTGAGCTAATTAGCTTATTGTGAGAATATTGCAATCGTCTGACAAAAGTGAAAAATGTAAATTTCCAATTTCAACCAAACATGCTAGAAATGCTCCAATTGAGCTAATTAGCTTATTGTGAGAATATTGCAATTGTCTGACAAAAGTGAAAAATGTAAATTTCCAATTTCAACCAAACATGCTAGAAATGCTCCAATTGAGCTAATTAGCTTATTGTGAGAATATTACAAACGTCTGACAAAACTGAAAAATGTAAATTTCCAATTTCAACCAAACAAGCTAGAAATGCTCCAATTGAGCTAATTAGCTTATTGTGAGAATATTACAAACGTCTGACAAAACTGAAAAATGTAATTTCCAATTTCAACCAAACATGCTAGAAATGCTCCAATTGAGCTAAATAGCTTATTGATAGAATATTGCAATTGTCTGACAAAACTGAAAAATGTAATTTCCAATTTCAACCAAACATGCTAGAAATGCTCCAATTGAGCTAATTAGCTTATTGTTAGAATATTACAAACGTCTGACAAAAGTGAAAAATGTAAATTTCCAATTTCAACCAAACATGCTAGAAATGCTCCAATTGAGCTAATTAGCTTATTGTGAGAATATTACAAACGTCTGACAAAACTGAAAAATGTAAATTTCCAATTTCAACCAAACATGCTAGAAATGCTCCAATTGAGCTAATTAGCTTATTGTGAGAATATTACAAACGTCTGACAAAAGTAAAAAATGTAAATTTCTGATTTCAACCAAACATGCTAGAAATGCTCCAATTGAGCTAATTAGCTTATTGTGAGAATATTACAAACGTCTGACAAAACTGAAAAATGTAAATTTCCAATTTCAACCAAACATGCTAGAAATGCTCCAATTGAGCTAATTAGCTTATTGTGAGAATATTGCAATTGTCTGACAAAACTGAAAAATGTAAATTTCCAATTTCAACCAAACATGCTAGAAATGTTCCAATTGAACTAATTAGCTTATTGTGAGAATATTGCAATTGTCTGACAAAAGTGAAAAATGTAAACTTCCAATTTCAACCAAACATGCTAGAAATGCTCCAATTGAGCTAATTAGCTTATTGTGAGAATATTACAAACGTCTGACAAAAGTGAAAAATGTAAATTTCCAAGTTCAACCAGACATGCTAGAAATGTTCCAATTGAGCTAATTAGCTTATTGTGAGAATATTGCAATTGTATGACAAAAGCGAAAAATGTAAATTTCCAATTTCAACCAAACATGCTAGAAATGCTCCAATTGAGCTAATTAGCTTATTGTGAGAATATTACAAACGTCTGACAAAAGTGAAAAATGTAAATTTCCAATTTCAACCAAACATGCTAGAAATTCTCCAATTGAGCTAATTAGCTTATTGTGAGAATATTACAAACGTCTGACAAAACTGAAAAAATGTAAATTGCCAATTTCAACCAAACGTGCTAGAAATGCTCCAATTGAGCTAATTAGCTTATTGTGAGAATATTGCAATTGTCTGACAAAAGTGAAAAATGTAAATTTCCAATTTCAACCAAACATGCTAGAAATGCTCCAATTGAGCTAATTAGCTTATTGTGAGAATGTTACAAGTGTCTGACAAAAGTAAAAAATGTAAATTTCTGATTTCAACCAAACATGCTAGAAATGCTCCAATTGAGCTAATTAGCTTATTGTGAGAATATTACAAACGTCCGACAAAAGTGAAAAATGTAAATTTCCAATTTCAACCAAACATGCTAGAAATGCTTAAATTGAGCTAATTAGCTTATTGTGAGAATATTACAAACGTCTGACAAAACTGAAAAATGTAAATTTCCAATTTCAACCAAACATGCTAGAAATGCTCTAATTGAGCTAATTAGCTTATTGTGAGAATATTACAAACGTCTGACCAAACTGAAAAATGTAAATTTCCGATTTCAACCAAACAAGCTAGAAATGCTCCAATTGAGCTAATTAGCTTATTGTGAGAATATTACAAACGTCTGACAAAACTGAAAAATAGAAATTTCCAATTTCAACCAAACATGCTAGAAATGCTCCAATTGAGCTAATTAGCTTATTGATAGAATATTGCAATTGTCTGACAAAACTGAAAAATGTAGTTTCCAATTTCAACCAAACATGCTAGAAATGCTCCAATTGAGCTAATTAGCTTATTGTTAGAATATTACAAACGTCTGACAAAACTGAAAAATGTAAATTTCCAATTTCAACCAAACATGCTAGAAATGCTCCAATTGAGCTAATTAGCTTATTGTGAGAATATTACAAACGTCTGACAAAAGTAAAAAATGTAAATTTCTGAATCAACCAAACATGCTAGAAATGCTCCAATTGAGCTAATTAGCTTATTGTGAGAATATTACAAACGTCTGACAAAACTGAAAAATGTAAATTTCCAATTTCAACCAAACATGCTAGAAATGCTCCAATTGAGCTAATTAGCTTATTGTGAGAATATTGCAATCGTCTGACAAAAGTGAAAAATGTAAATTTCCAATTTCAACCAAACATGCTAGAAATGCTCCAATTGAGCTAATTAGCTTATTGTGAGAATATTGCAATTGTCTGACAAAAGTGAAAAATGTAAATTTCCAATTTCAACCAAACATGCTAGAAATGCTCCAATTGAGCTAATTAGCTTATTGTGAGAATATTACAAACGTCTGACAAAACTGAAAAATGTAAATTTCCAATTTCAACCAAACATGCTAGAAATGCTCCAATTGAGCTAATTAGCTTATTGTGAGAATATTGCAATTGTCTGACAAAACTGAAAAATGTAAATTTCCAATTTCAACCAAACATGCTAGAAATGTTCCAATTGAACTAATTAGCTTATTGTGAGAATATTGCAATTGTCTGACAAAAGTGAAAAATGTAAATTTCGAATTTCAACCAAACATGCTAGAAATGCTCCAATTGAGCTAATTAGCTTATTGTGAGAATATTACAAACGTCTGACAAAACTGAAAAATGTAAATTTCCAATTTCAACCAAACATGCTAGAAATGCTCCAATTGAGCTAATTAGCTTATTGTGAGAATATTGCAATCGTCTGACAAAAGTGAAAAATGTAAATTTCCAATTTCAACCAAACATGCTAGAAATGCTCCAATTGAGCTAATTAGCTTATTGTGAGAATATTACAAACGTCTGACAAAACTGAAAAATGTAAATTTCCAATTTCAACCAAACATGCTAGAAATGCTCTAATTGAGCTAATTAGCTTATTGTGAGAATATTACAAACGTCTGACAAAACTGAAAAAATGTAAATTGCCAATTTCAACCAAACATGCTAGAAATGCTCCAATTGAGCTAATTAGCTTATTGTGAGAATATTGCAATTGTCTGACAAAAGCGAAAAATGTAAATTTCCAATTTCAACCAAACATGCTAGAAATGCTCCAATTGAGCTAATTAGCTTATTGTGAGAATGTTACAAGTGTCTGACAAAAGTAAAAAATGTAAATTTCTGATTTCAACCAAACATGCTAGAAATGCTCCAATTGAGCTAATTAGCTTATTGTGAGAATATTACAAACGTCCGACAAAAGTGAAAAATGTAAATTTCCAATTTCAACCAAACATGCTAGAAATGCTCCAATTGAGCTAATTAGCTTATTGTGAGAATATTACAAACGTCTGACAAAACTGAAAAATGTAAATTTCCAATTTCAACCAAACAAGCTAGAAATGCTCCAATTGAGCTAATTAGCTTATTGTGAGAATATTACAAACGTCTGACAAAACTGAAAAATAGAAATTTCCAATTTCAACCAAACATGCTAGAAATGCTCCAATTGAGCTAAATAGCTTATTGATAGAATATTGCAATTGTCTGACAAAACTGAAAAATGTAATTTCCAATTTCAACCAAACATGCTAGAAATGCTCCAATTGAGCTAATTAGCTTATTGTTAGAATATTACAAACGTCTGACAAAAGTGAAAAATGTAAATTTCCAATTTCAACCAAACATGCTAGAAATGCTCCAATTGAGCTAATTAGCTTATTGTGAGAATATTACAAACGTCTGACAAAACTGAAAAATGTAAATTTCCAATTTCAACCAAACATGCTAGAAATGCTCCAATTGAGCTAATTAGCTTATTGTGAGAATATTACAAACGTCTGACAAAAGTAAAAAATGTAAATTTCTGATTTCAACCAAACATGCTAGAAATGCTCCAATTGAGCTAATTAGCTTATTGTGAGAATATTACAAACGTCTGACAAAACTGAAAAATGTAAATTTCCAATTTCAACCAAACATGCTAGAAATGCTCCAATTGAGCTAATTAGCTTATTGTGAGAATATTGCAATTGTCTGACAAAACTGAAAAATGTAAATTTCCAATTTCAACCAAACATGCTAGAAATGTTCCAATTGAACTAATTAGCTTATTGTGAGAATATTGCAATTGTCTGACAAAAGTGAAAAATGTAAACTTCCAATTTCAACCAAACATGCTAGAAATGCTCCAATTGAGCTAATTAGCTTATTGTGAGAATATTACAAACGTCTGACAAAAGTGAAAAATGTAAATTTCCAAGTTCAACCAGACATGCTAGAAATGTTCCAATTGAGCTAATTAGCTTATTGTGAGAATATTGCAATTGTATGACAAAAGCGAAAAATGTAAATTTCCAATTTCAACCAAACATGCTAGAAATGCTCCAATTGAGCTAATTAGCTTATTGTGAGAATATTACAAACGTCTGACAAAAGTGAAAAATGTAAATTTCCAATTTCAACCAAACATGCTAGAAATTCTCCAATTGAGCTAATTAGCTTATTGTGAGAATATTACAAACGTCTGACAAAACTGAAAAAATGTAAATTGCCAATTTCAACCAAACGTGCTAGAAATGCTCCAATTGAGCTAATTAGCTTATTGTGAGAATATTGCAATTGTCTGACAAAAGTGAAAAATGTAAATTTCCAATTTCAACCAAACATGCTAGAAATGCTCCAATTGAGCTAATTAGCTTATTGTGAGAATGTTACAAGTGTCTGACAAAAGTAAAAAATGTAAATTTCTGATTTCAACCAAACATGCTAGAAATGCTCCAATTGAGCTAATTAGCTTATTGTGAGAATATTACAAACGTCCGACAAAAGTGAAAAATGTAAATTTCCAATTTCAACCAAACATGCTAGAAATGCTTAAATTGAGCTAATTAGCTTATTGTGAGAATATTACAAACGTCTGACAAAACTGAAAAATGTAAATTTCCAATTTCAACCAAACATGCTAGAAATGCTCTAATTGAGCTAATTAGCTTATTGTGAGAATATTACAAACGTCTGACCAAACTGAAAAATGTAAATTTCCGATTTCAACCAAACAAGCTAGAAATGCTCCAATTGAGCTAATTAGCTTATTGTGAGAATATTACAAACGTCTGACAAAACTGAAAAATAGAAATTTCCAATTTCAACCAAACATGCTAGAAATGCTCCAATTGAGCTAATTAGCTTATTGATAGAATATTGCAATTGTCTGACAAAACTGAAAAATGTAGTTTCCAATTTCAACCAAACATGCTAGAAATGCTCCAATTGAGCTAATTAGCTTATTGTTAGAATATTACAAACGTCTGACAAAACTGAAAAATGTAAATTTCCAATTTCAACCAAACATGCTAGAAATGCTCCAATTGAGCTAATTAGCTTATTGTGAGAATATTACAAACGTCTGACAAAAGTAAAAAATGTAAATTTCTGAATCAACCAAACATGCTAGAAATGCTCCAATTGAGCTAATTAGCTTATTGTGAGAATATTACAAACGTCTGACAAAACTGAAAAATGTAAATTTCCAATTTCAACCAAACATGCTAGAAATGCTCCAATTGAGCTAATTAGCTTATTGTGAGAATATTGCAATCGTCTGACAAAAGTGAAAAATGTAAATTTCCAATTTCAACCAAACATGCTAGAAATGCTCCAATTGAGCTAATTAGCTTATTGTGAGAATATTGCAATTGTCTGACAAAAGTGAAAAATGTAAATTTCCAATTTCAACCAAACATGCTAGAAATGCTCCAATTGAGCTAATTAGCTTATTGTGAGAATATTACAAACGTCTGACAAAACTGAAAAATGTAAATTTCCAATTTCAACCAAACATGCTAGAAATGCTCCAATTGAGCTAATTAGCTTATTGTGAGAATATTGCAATTGTCTGACAAAACTGAAAAATGTAAATTTCCAATTTCAACCAAACATGCTAGAAATGTTCCAATTGAACTAATTAGCTTATTGTGAGAATATTGCAATTGTCTGACAAAAGTGAAAAATGTAAATTTCGAATTTCAACCAAACATGCTAGAAATGCTCCAATTGAGCTAATTAGCTTATTGTGAGAATATTACAAACGTCTGACAAAAGTGAAAAATGTAAATTTCCAAGTTCAACCAAACATGCTAGAAATGTTCCAATTGAGCTAATTAGCTTATTGTGAGAATATTGCAATTGTATGACAAAAGCGAAAAATGTAAATTTCCAATTTCAACCAAACATGCTAGAAATGCTCCAATTGAGCTAATTAGCTTATTGTGAGAATATTACAAACGTCTGACAAAAGTGAAAAATGTAAATTTCCAATTTCAACCAAACTTGCTAGAAATTCTCCAATTGAGCTAATTAGCTTATTGTGAGAATATTACAAACGTCTGACAAAACTGAAAAAATGTAAATTTCCAATTTCAACCAAACATGCTAGAAATGCTCCAATTGAGCTAATTAGCTTATTGTGAGAATATTGCAATTGTCTGACAAAAGCGAAAAATGTAAATTTCGAATTTCAACCAAACATGCTAGAAATGCTCCAATTGAGCTAATTAGCTTATTGTGAGAATATTGCAATTGTCTGACAAAAGTGAAAAATGTAAATTTCCAATTTCAACCAAACATGCTAGAAATGCTCCAATTGAGCTAATTAGCTTATTGTGAGAATATTACAAACGTCTGACAAAACTGAAAAATGTAAATTTCCAATTTCAACCAAACATGCTAGAAATGCTCCAATTGAGCTAATTAGCTTATTGTGAGAATATTGCAATTGTCTGACAAAACTGAAAAATGTAAATTTCCGATTTCAACCAAACATGCTAGAAATGTTCCAATTGAACTAATTAGCTTATTGTGAGAATATTGCAATTGTCTGACAAAAGTGAAAAATGTAAATTTCGAATTTCAACCAAACATGCTAGAAATGCTCCAATTGAGCTAATTAGCTTATTGTGAGAATATTACAAACGTCTGACAAAAGTGAAAAATGTAAATTTCCAAGTTCAACCAAACATGCTAGAAATGTTCCAATTGAGCTAATTAGCTTATTGTGAGAATATTGCAATTGTATGACAAAAGCGAAAAATGTAAATTTCCAATTTCAACCAAACATGCTAGAAATGCTCCAATTGAGCTAATTAGCTTATTGTGAGAATATTACAAACGTCTGACAAAAGTGAAAAATGTAAATTTCCAATTTCAACCAAACTTGCTAGAAATTCTCCAATTGAGCTAATTAGCTTATTGTGAGAATATTACAAACGTCTGACAAAACTGAAAAAATGTAAATTTCCAATTTCAACCAAACATGCTAGAAATGCTCCAATTGAGCTAATTAGCTTATTGTGAGAATATTGCAATTGTCTGACAAAAGCGAAAAATGTAAATTTCCAATTTCAACCAAACATGCTAGAAATGCTCCAATTGAGCTAATTAGCTTATTGTGAGAATGTTACAAGTGTCTGACAAAAGTAAAAAATGTAAATTTCTGATTTCAACCAAACATGCTAGAAATGCTCCAATTGAGCTAATTAGCTTATTGTGAGAATATTACAAACGTCCGACAAAAGTGAAAAATGTAAATTTCCAATTTCAACCAAACATGCTAGAAATGCTTAAATTGAGCTAATTAGCTTATTGTGAGAATATTACAAACGTCTGACAAAACTGAAAAATGTAAATTTCCAATTTCAACCAAACATGCTAGAAATGCTCCAATTGAGCTAATTAGCTTATTGTGAGAATATTACAAACGTCTGACCAAACTGAAAAATGTAAATTTCCAATTTCAACCAAACAAGCTAGAAATGCTCCAATTGAGCTAATTAGCTTATTGTGAGAATATTACAAACGTCTGACAAAACTGAAAAATAGAAATTTTAATTTCAACCAAACATGCTAGAAATGCTCCAATTGAGCTAATTAGCTTATTGATAGAATATTGCAATTGTCTGACAAAACTGAAAAATGTAGTTTCCAATTTCAACCAAACATGCTAGAAATGCTCCAATTGAGCTAATTAGCTTATTGTTAGAATATTACAAACGTCTGACAAAACTGAAAAATGTAAATTTCCAATTTCAACCAAACATGCTAGAAATGCTCCAATTGAGCTAATTAGCTTATTGTGAGAATATTACAAACGTCTGACAAAAGTAAAAAATGTAAATTTCTGAATCAACCAAACATGCTAGAAATGCTCCAATTGAGCTAATTAGCTTATTGTGAGAATATTACAAACGTCTGACAAAACTGAAAAATGTAAATTTCCAATTTCAACCAAACATGCTAGAAATGCTCCAATTGAGCTAATTAGCTTATTGTGAGAATATTGCAATCGTCTGACAAAAGTGAAAAATGTAAATTTCCAATTTCAACCAAACATGCTAGAAATGCTCCAATTGAGCTAATTAGCTTATTGTGAGAATATTGCAATTGTCTGACAAAAGTGAAAAATGTAAATTTCCAATTTCAACCAAACATGCTAGAAATGCTCCAATTGAGCTAATTAGCTTATTGTGAGAATATTACAAACGTCTGACAAAACTGAAAAATGTAAATTTCCAATTTCAACCAAACATGCTAGAAATGCTCCAATTGAGCTAATTAGCTTATTGTGAGAATATTACAATCGTCTGACAAAAGTGAAAAATTTATAATTCCAATTTCAATCAAACATGCTAGAAATGCTCCAATTGCGCAAATAAGCCTACTGTAAGAATATTACAAACGTCTGACAAAACTGAAAATTTAAATTTTCAATTTCAACCAAACATGCTAGAAATGCTCCAATTGAGCTAATTAGCTTATTGTGAGAATATTGCCATTGTTTGACAAAAGTGAAAAATGTAAATTTCCCATTGCAACCAAACATGCTAGAAATGCTCAAATTGAGCTAATTAGCTTATTGTGAGAATATTACAAACGTCTGACAAAACTGAAAAATGTAAATTTCCAATTTCAACCAAACATGCTAGAAATGCTCCAATTGAGCTAATTAGCTTATTGTGAGAATATTACAAACGTCTGACCAAACTGAAAAATGTAAATTTCCAATTTCAACCAAACAAGCTAGAAATGCTCCAATTGAGCTAATTAGCTTATTGTGAGAATATTACAAACGTCTGACAAAACTGAAAAATGTAAATTTCCAATTTCAACCAAACATGCTAGAAATGCTCCAATTGAGCTAAATAGCTTTTTGATAGAATATTGCAATTGTCTGACAAAACTGAAAAATGTAATTTCCAATTTCAACCAAACATGCTAGAAATGCTCCAATTGAGCTAATTAGCTTATTGTTAGAATATTACAAACGTCTGACAAAAGTGAAAAATGTAAATTTCCAATTTCAACCAAGCATGCTAGAAATGCTCCAATTGAGCTAATTAGCTTATTGTGAGAATATTACAAACGTCTGACAAAACTGAAAAATAGAAATTTCCAATTTCAACCAAACATGCTAGAAATGCTCCAATTGAGCTAATTAGCTTATTGATAGAATATTGCAATTGTCTGACAAAACTGAAAAATGTAGTTTCCAATTTCAACCAAACATGCTAGAAATGCTCCAATTGAGCTAATTAGCTTATTGTTAGAATATTACAAACGTCTGACAAAACTGAAAAATGTAAATTTCCAATTTCAACCAAACATGCTAGAAATGCTCCAATTGAGCTAATTAGCTTATTGTGAGAATATTACAAACGTCTGACAAAAGTAAAAAATGTAAATTTCTGAATCAACCAAACATGCTAGAAATGCTCCAATTGAGCTAATTAGCTTATTGTGAGAATATTACAAACGTCTGACAAAACTGAAAAATGTAAATTTCCAATTTCAACCAAACATGCTAGAAATGCTCCAATTGAGCTAATTAGCTTATTGTGAGAATATTGCAATCGTCTGACAAAAGTGAAAAATGTAAATTTCCAATTTCAACCAAACATGCTAGAAATGCTCCAATTGAGCTAATTAGCTTATTGTGAGAATATTGCAATTGTCTGACAAAAGTGAAAAATGTAAATTTCCAATTTCAACCAAACATGCTAGAAATGCTCCAATTGAGCTAATTAGCTTATTGTGAGAATATTACAAACGTCTGACAAAACTGAAAAATGTAAATTTCCAATTTCAACCAAACATGCTAGAAATGCTCCAATTGAGCTAATTAGCTTATTGTGAGAATATTACAATCGTCTGACAAAACTGAAAAATTTATAATTCCAATTTCAATCAAACATGCTAGAAATGCTCCAATTGCGCAAATAAGCCTACTGTAAGAATATTACAAACGTCTGACAAAACTGAAAATTTAAATTTTCAATTTCAACCAAACATGCTAGAAATGCTCCAATTGAGCTAATTAGCTTATTGTGAGAATATTGCCATTGTTTGACAAAAGTGAAAAATGTAAATTTCCCATTTCAACCAAACATGCTAGAAATGCTCAAATTGAGCTAATTAGCTTATTGTGAGAATATTACAAACGTCTGACAAAACTGAAAAATGTAAATTTCCAATTTCAACCAAACATGCTAGAAATGCTCCAATTGAGCTAATTAGCTTATTGTGAGAATATTACAAACGTCTGACCAAACTGAAAAATGTAAATTTCCAATTTCAACCAAACAAGCTAGAAATGCTCCAATTGAGCTAATTAGCTTATTGTGAGAATATTACAAACGTCTGACAAAACTGAAAAATAGAAATTTCCAATTTCAACCAAACATGCTAGAAATGCTCCAATTGAGCTAAATAGCTTATTGATAGAATATTGCAAATGTCTGACAAAACTGAAAAATGTAATTTCCAATTTCAACCAAACATGCTAGAAATGCTCCAATTGAGCTAATTAGCTTATTGTTAGAATATTACAAACGTCTGACAAAAGTGAAAAATGTAAATTTCCAATTTCAACCAAGCATGCTAGAAATGCTCCAATTGAGCTAATTAGCTTATTGTGAGAATATTACAAACGTCTGACAAAACTGGAAAATGTAAATTTCCAATTTCAACCAAACATGCTAGAAATGCTCCAATTGAGCTAATTAGCTTATTGTGAGAATATTACAAACGTCTGACAAAAGTAAAAATTGTAAATTTCTGATTTCAACCAAACATGCTAGAAATGCTCCAATTGAGCTAATTAGCTTATTGTGAGAATATTACAAACGTCTGACAAAACTGAGAAATGTAAATTTCCAATTTCAACCAAACATGCTAGAAATGCTCCAATTGAGCTAATTAGCTTATTGTGAGAATATTGCAATTGTCTGACAAAAGTGAAAAATGTAAATTTCCAATTTCAACCAAACATGCTAGAAATGTTCCAATTGAGCTAATTAGCTTATTGTGAGAATATTGCAATTGTATGACAAAAGCGAAAAATGTAAATTTCCAATTTCAACCAAACATGCTAGAAATGCTCCAATTGAGCTAATTAGCTTATTGTGAGAATATTACAAACGTCTGACAAAAGTGAAAAATGTAAATTTCCAATTTCAACCAAACTTGCTAGAAATTCTCCAATTGAGCTAATTAGCTTATTGTGAGAATATTACAAACGTCTGACAAAACTGAAAAAATGTAAATTTCCAATTTCAACCAAACATGCTAGAAATGCTCCAATTGAGCTAATTAGCTTATTGTGAGAATATTGCAATTGTCTGACAAAAGCGAAAAATGTAAATTTCCAATTTCAACCAAACATGCTAGAAATGCTCCAATTGAGCTAATTAGCTTATTGTGAGAATGTTACAAGTGTCTGACAAAAGTAAAAAATGTAAATTTCTGATTTCAACCAAACATGCTAGAAATGCTCCAATTGAGCTAATTAGCTTATTGTGAGAATATTACAAACGTCCGACAAAAGTGAAAAATGTAAATTTCCAATTTCAACCAAACATGCTAGAAATGCTTAAATTGAGCTAATTAGCTTATTGTGAGAATATTACAAACGTCTGACAAAACTGAAAAATGTAAATTTCCAATTTCAACCAAACATGCTAGAAATGCTCCAATTGAGCTAATTAGCTTATTGTGAGAATATTACAAACGTCTGACCAAACTGAAAAATGTAAATTTCCAATTTCAACCAAACAAGCTAGAAATGCTCCAATTGAGCTAATTAGCTTATTGTGAGAATATTACAAACGTCTGACAAAACTGAAAAATAGAAATTTCCAATTTCAACCAAACATGCTAGAAATGCTCCAATTGAGCTAATTAGCTTATTGATAGAATATTGCAATTGTCTGACAAAACTGAAAAATGTAGTTTCCAATTTCAACCAAACATGCTAGAAATGCTCCAATTGAGCTAATTAGCTTATTGTTAGAATATTACAAACGTCTGACAAAACTGAAAAATGTAAATTTCCAATTTCAACCAAACATGCTAGAAATGCTCCAATTGAGCTAATTAGCTTATTGTGAGAATATTACAAACGTCTGACAAAAGTAAAAAATGTAAATTTCTGAATCAACCAAACATGCTAGAAATGCTCCAATTGAGCTAATTAGCTTATTGTGAGAATATTACAAACGTCTGACAAAACTGAAAAATGTAAATTTCCAATTTCAACCAAACATGCTAGAAATGCTCCAATTGAGCTAATTAGCTTATTGTGAGAATATTGCAATCGTCTGACAAAAGTGAAAAATGTAAATTTCCAATTTCAACCAAACATGCTAGAAATGCTCCAATTGAGCTAATTAGCTTATTGTGAGAATATTGCAATTGTCTGACAAAAGTGAAAAATGTAAATTTCCAATTTCAACCAAACATGCTAGAAATGCTCCAATTGAGCTAATTAGCTTATTGTGAGAATATTACAAACGTCTGACAAAACTGAAAAATGTAAATTTCCAATTTCAACCAAACATGCTAGAAATGCTCCAATTGAGCTAATTAGCTTATTGTGAGAATATTACAATCGTCTGACAAAAGTGAAAAATTTATAATTCCAATTTCAATCAAACATGCTAGAAATGCTCCAATTGCGCAAATAAGCCTACTGTAAGAATATTACAAACGTCTGACAAAACTGAAAATTTAAATTTTCAATTTCAACCAAACATGCTAGAAATGCTCCAATTGAGCTAATTAGCTTATTGTGAGAATATTGCCATTGTTTGACAAAAGTGAAAAATGTAAATTTCCCATTGCAACCAAACATGCTAGAAATGCTCAAATTGAGCTAATTAGCTTATTGTGAGAATATTACAAACGTCTGACAAAACTGAAAAATGTAAATTTCCAATTTCAACCAAACATGCTAGAAATGCTCCAATTGAGCTAATTAGCTTATTGTGAGAATATTACAAACGTCTGACCAAACTGAAAAATGTAAATTTCCAATTTCAACCAAACAAGCTAGAAATGCTCCAATTGAGCTAATTAGCTTATTGTGAGAATATTACAAACGTCTGACAAAACTGAAAAATGTAAATTTCCAATTTCAACCAAACATGCTAGAAATGCTCCAATTGAGCTAAATAGCTTATTGATAGAATATTGCAATTGTCTGACAAAACTGAAAAATGTAATTTCCAATTTCAACCAAACATGCTAGAAATGCTCCAATTGAGCTAATTAGCTTATTGTTAGAATATTACAAACGTCTGACAAAAGTGAAAAATGTAAATTTCCAATTTCAACCAAGCATGCTAGAAATGCTCCAATTGAGCTAATTAGCTTATTGTGAGAATATTACAAACGTCTGACAAAACTGAAAAATAGAAATTTCCAATTTCAACCAAACATGCTAGAAATGCTCCAATTGAGCTAATTAGCTTATTGATAGAATATTGCAATTGTCTGACAAAACTGAAAAATGTAGTTTCCAATTTCAACCAAACATGCTAGAAATGCTCCAATTGAGCTAATTAGCTTATTGTTAGAATATTACAAACGTCTGACAAAACTGAAAAATGTAAATTTCCAATTTCAACCAAACATGCTAGAAATGCTCCAATTGAGCTAATTAGCTTATTGTGAGAATATTACAAACGTCTGACAAAAGTAAAAAATGTAAATTTCTGAATCAACCAAACATGCTAGAAATGCTCCAATTGAGCTAATTAGCTTATTGTGAGAATATTACAAACGTCTGACAAAACTGAAAAATGTAAATTTCCAATTTCAACCAAACATGCTAGAAATGCTCCAATTGAGCTAATTAGCTTATTGTGAGAATATTGCAATCGTCTGACAAAAGTGAAAAATGTAAATTTCCAATTTCAACCAAACATGCTAGAAATGCTCCAATTGAGCTAATTAGCTTATTGTGAGAATATTGCAATTGTCTGACAAAAGTGAAAAATGTAAATTTCCAATTTCAACCAAACATGCTAGAAATGCTCCAATTGAGCTAATTAGCTTATTGTGAGAATATTACAAACGTCTGACAAAACTGAAAAATGTAAATTTCCAATTTCAACCAAACATGCTAGAAATGCTCCAATTGAGCTAATTAGCTTATTGTGAGAATATTACAATCGTCTGACAAAACTGAAAAATTTATAATTCCAATTTCAATCAAACATGCTAGAAATGCTCCAATTGCGCAAATAAGCCTACTGTAAGAATATTACAAACGTCTGACAAAACTGAAAATTTAAATTTTCAATTTCAACCAAACATGCTAGAAATGCTCCAATTGAGCTAATTAGCTTATTGTGAGAATATTGCCATTGTTTGACAAAAGTGAAAAATGTAAATTTCCCATTTCAACCAAACATGCTAGAAATGCTCAAATTGAGCTAATTAGCTTATTGTGAGAATATTACAAACGTCTGACAAAACTGAAAAATGTAAATTTCCAATTTCAACCAAACATGCTAGAAATGCTCCAATTGAGCTAATTAGCTTATTGTGAGAATATTACAAACGTCTGACCAAACTGAAAAATGTAAATTTCCAATTTCAACCAAACAAGCTAGAAATGCTCCAATTGAGCTAATTAGCTTATTGTGAGAATATTACAAACGTCTGACAAAACTGAAAAATAGAAATTTCCAATTTCAACCAAACATGCTAGAAATGCTCCAATTGAGCTAAATAGCTTATTGATAGAATATTGCAATTGTCTGACAAAACTGAAAAATGTAATTTCCAATTTCAACCAAACATGCTAGAAATGCTCCAATTGAGCTAATTAGCTTATTGTTAGAATATTACAAACGTCTGACAAAAGTGAAAAATGTAAATTTCCAATTTCAACCAAGCATGCTAGAAATGCTCCAATTGAGCTAATTAGCTTATTGTGAGAATATTACAAACGTCTGACAAAACTGGAAAATGTAAATTTCCAATTTCAACCAAACATGCTAGAAATGCTCCAATTGAGCTAATTAGCTTATTGTGAGAATATTACAAATGTCTGACAAAAGTAAAAAATGTAAATTTCTGATTTCAACCAAACATGCTAGAAATGCTCCAATTGAGCTAATTAGCTTATTGTGAGAATATTACAAACGTCTGACAAAACTGAGAAATGTAAATTTCCAATTTCAACCAAACATGCTAGAAATGCTCCAATTGAGCTAATTAGCTTATTGTGAGAATATTGCAATTGTCTGACAAAAGTGAAAAATGTAAATTTCCAATTTCAACCAAACATGCTAGAAATGCTCCAATTGAGCTAATTAGCTTATTGTGAGAATATTGCAATTGTATGACAAAAGCGAAAAATGTAAATTTCCAATTTCAACCAAACATGCTAGAAATGCTCCAATTGAGCTAATTAGCTTATTGTGAGAATATTACAAACGTCTGACAAAACTGAAAAATGTAAATTTCCAATTTCAACCAAACATGCTAGAAATGCTCCAATTGAGCTAATTAGCTTATTGTGAGAATATTGCAATTGTATGACAAAAGCGAAAAATGTAAATTTCCAATTTCAACCAAACATGCTAGAAATGCTCCAATTGCGCAAATAAGCCTACTGTAAGAATTTTACAAACGTCTGACAAAACTGAAAATTTAAATTTTCAATTTCAACCAAACATGCTAGAAATGCTCCAATTGAGCTAATTAGCTTATTGTGAGAATATTGCCATTGTTTGACAAAAGTGAAAAATGTAAATTTCCAATTTCAACCAAACATGCTAGAAATGCTCCAATTGAGCTAATTAGCTTATTGTGAGAATATTACAAACGTCTGACAAAACTGAAAAATGTAAATTTCCAATTTCAACCAAACATGCTAGAAATGCTCCAATTGAGCTAATTAGCTTATTGTGAGAATATTGCAATTGTATGACAAAAGCGAAAAATGTAAATTTCCAATTTCAACCAAACATGCTAGAAATGCTCCAATTGAGCTAATTAGCTTATTGTGAGAATATTACAAACGTCTGACAAAAGTGAAAAATGTAAATTTCCAATTTCAACCAAACATGCTAGAAATTCTCCAATTGAGCTAATTAGCTTATTGTGAGAATATTACAAACGTCTGACAAAACTGAAAAAATGTAAATTGCCAATTTCAACCAAACATGCTAGAAATGCTCCAATTGAGCTAATTAGCTTATTGTGAGAATATTGCAATTGTCTGACAAAAGCGAAAAATGTAAATTTCCAATTTCAACCAAACATGCTAGAAATGCTCCAATTGAGCTAATTAGCTTATTGTGAGAATGTTACAAGTGTCTGACAAAAGTAAAAAATGTAAATTTCTGATTTCAACCAAACATGCTAGAAATGCTCCAATTGAGCTAATTAGCTTATTGTGAGAATATTACAAACGTCCGACAAAAGTGAAAAATGTAAATTTCCAATTTCAACCAAACATGCTAGAAATGCTCAAATTGAGCTAATTAGCTTATTGTGAGAATATTACAAACGTCTGACAAAACTGAAAAATGTAAATTTCCAATTTCAACCAAACATGCTAGAAATGCTCCAATTGAGCTAATTAGCTTATTGTGAGAATATTACAAACGTCTGACCAAACTGAAAAATGTAAATTTCCAATTTCAACCAAACAAGCTAGAAATGCTCCAATTGAGCTAATTAGCTTATTGTGAGAATATTACAAACGTCTGACAAAACTGAAAAATAGAAATTTCCAATTTCAACCAAACATGCTAGAAATGCTCCAATTGAGCTAATTAGCTTATTGATAGAATATTGCAATTGTCTGACAAAACTGAAAAATGTAGTTTCCAATTTCAACCAAACATGCTAGAAATGCTCCAATTGAGCTAATTAGCTTATTGTTAGAATATTACAAACGTCTGACAAAACTGAAAAATGTAAATTTCCAATTTCAACCAAACATGCTAGAAATGCTCCAATTGAGCTAATTAGCTTATTGTGAGAATATTACAAATGTCTGACAAAAGTAAAAAATGTAAATTTCTGAATCAACCAAACATGCTAGAAATGCTCCAATTGAGCTAATTAGCTTATTGTGAGAATATTACAAACGTCTGACAAAACTGAAAAATGTAAATTTCCAATTTCAACCAAACATGCTAGAAATGCTCCAATTGAGCTAATTAGCTTATTGAGAGAATATTGCAATCGTCTGACAAAAGTGAAAAATGTAAATTTCCAATTTCAACCAAACATGCTAGAAATGCTCCAATTGAGCTAATTAGCTTATTGTGAGAATATTGCAATTGTCTGACAAAAGTGAAAAATGTAAATTTCCAATTTCAACCAAACATGCTAGAAATGCTCCAATTGAGCTAATTAGCTTATTGTGAGAATATTACAAACGTCTGACAAAACTGAAAAATGTAAATTTCCAATTTCAACCAAACATGCTAGAAATGCTCCAATTGAGCTAATTAGCTTATTGTGAGAATATTACAATCGTCTGACAAAAGTGAAAAATTTATAATTCCAATTTCAATCAAACATGCTAGAAATGCTCCAATTGCGCAAATAAGCCTACTGTAAGAATTTTACAAACGTCTGACAAAACTGAAAATTTAAATTTTCAATTTCAACCAAACATGCTAGAAATGCTCCAATTGAGCTAATTAGCTTATTGTGGGAATATTGCCATTGTTTGACAAAAGTGAAAAATGTAAATTTCCCATTTCAACCAAACATGCTAGAAATGCTCAAATTGAGCTAATTAGCTTATTGTGAGAATATTACAAACGTCTGACAAAACTGAAAAATAGAAATTTCCAATTTCAACCAAACATGCTAGAAATGCTCCAATTGAGCTAATTAGCTTATTGTGAGAATATTACAAACGTCTGACCAAACTAAAAAATGTAAATTTCCAATTTCAACCAAACAAGCTAGAAATGCTCCAATTGAGCTAATTAGCTTATTGTGAGAATATTACAAACGTCCGACAAAACTGAAAAATAGAAATTTCCAATTTCAACCAAACATGCTAGAAATGCTCCAATTGAGCTAAATAGCTTATTGATAGAATATTGCAATTGTCTGACAAAACTGAAAAATGTAAATTTCCAATTTCAACCAAACATGCTAGAAATGCTCCAATTGAGCTAATTAGCTTATTGTTAGAATATTACAAACGTCTGACAAAAGTGAAAAATGTAAATTTCCAATTTCAACCAAACATGCTAGAAATGCTCCAATTGAGCTAATTAGCTTATTGTGAGAATATTACAAACGTCTGACAAAACTGAAAAATGTAAATTTCCAATTTCAACCAAACATGCTAGAAATGCTCCAATTGAGCTAATTAGCTTATTGTGAGAATATTACAAACGTCTGACAAAAGTAAAAAATGTAAATTTCTGATTTCAACCAAACATGCTAGAAATGCTCCAATTGAGCTAATTAGCTTATTGTGAGAATATTACAAACGTCTGACAAAACTGAAAAATGTAAATTTCCAATTTCAACCAAACATGCTAGAAATGCTCCAATTGAGCTAGTTAGCTTATTGTGAGAATATTGCAATTGTCTGACAAAAGTGAAAAATGTAAATTTCCAATTTCAACCAAACATGCTAGAAATGTTCCAATTGAGCTAATTAGCTTATTGTGAGAATATTGCAATTGTCTGACAAAAGTGAAAAATTTAAATTTCCAATTTCAACCAAACATGCTAGAAATGCTCCAATTGAACTAATTAGCTTATTGTGAGAATATTACAAACGTCTGACAAAACTGAAAAATGTAAATTTCCAATTTCAACCAAACATGCTAGAAATGCTCCAATTGAGCTAATTAGCTTATTGTGAGAATATTACAAACGTCTGACAAAAGTGAAAATTTTATAATTCCAATTTCAATCAAACATGCTAGAAATGCTCCAATTGCGCAAATAAGCCTACTGTAAGAATTTTACAAACGTCTGACAAAACTGAAAATTTAAATTTTCAATTTCAACCAAACATGCTATAAATGCTCCAATTGAGCTAATTAGCTTATTGTGAGAATATTGCCATTGTTTGACAAAAGTGAAAAATGTAAATTTCCAATTTCAACCAAACATGCTAGAAATGCTCCAATTGAGCTAATTAGCTTATTGTGAGAATATTACAAACGTTTGACAAAACTGAAAAATGTAAATTTCCAATTTCAACCAAACATGCTAGAATTGCTCCAATTGAGCTAATTAGCTTATTGTGAGAATGTTACAAGTGTCTGACAAAAGTAAAAAATGTAAATTTCTGATTTCAACCAAACATGCTAGAAATGCTCCAATTGAGCTAATTAGCTTATTGTGAGAATATTACAAACGTCCGACAAAAGTGAAAAATGTAAATTTCCAATTTCAACCAAACATGCTAGAAATGCTCCAATTGAGCTAATTAGCTTATTGTGAGAATATTACAAACGTCTGACAAAACTGAAAAAATGTAAATTTCCAATTTCAACCAAACATGCTAGAAATGCTCCAATTGAGCTAATTAGCTTATTGAGAGAATATTGCAATTGTCTGACAAAAGCGAAAAATGTAAATTTCCAATTTCAACCAAACATGCTAGAAATGCTCCAATTGAGCTAATTAGCTTATTGTGAGAATGTTACAAGTGTCTGACAAAAGTAAAAAATGTAAATTTCTGATTTCAACCAAACATGCTAGAAATGCTCCAATTGAGCTAATTAGCTTATTGTGAGAATATTACAAACGTCTGACAAAACTGAAAAATAGAAATTTCCAATTTCAACCAAACATGCTAGAAAGGCTCCAATTGAGCTAATTAGCTTATTGTGAGAATATTGCAATTGTCTGACAAAAGTGAAAAATGTGAATTTCCAATTTCAACCAAACATGCTAGAAATGCTCCAATTGAGCTAATTAGCTTATTGTGAGAATATTACAAACGTCTGACAAAACTGAAAAATGTAAATTTCCAATTTCAACCAAACATGCTAGAAATGCTCCAATTGAGCTAATTAGCTTATTGTGAGAATATTACAAACGTCTGACAAAAGTGAAAAATTTAAAATTCCAATTTCAATCAAACATGCTAGAAATGCTCCAATTGCGCAAATAAGCCTACTGTAAGAATTTTACAAACGTCTGACAAAACTGAAAAATAGAAATTTCCAATTTCAACCAAACATGCTAGAAATGTTCCAATTGAGCTAATTAGCTTATTGATAGAATATTGCAATTGTCTGACAAAACTGAAAAATGTAGTTTCCAATTTCAACCAAACATGCTAGAAATGCTCCAATTGAGCTAATTAGCTTATTGTTAGAATATTACAAAC
Source organism: Watersipora subatra (assembly GCF_963576615.1). Classification (NCBI taxonomy): domain Eukaryota; kingdom Metazoa; phylum Bryozoa; class Gymnolaemata; order Cheilostomatida; family Watersiporidae; genus Watersipora; species Watersipora subatra. The sequence continues at coordinate 137,552 of NW_027045284.1, forward strand.
GTCTGACAAAACTGAAAAATGTAAATTTCCAATTTCAACCAAACATGCTAGAAATGCTCCAATTGAGCTAATTAGCTTATTGTGAGAATATTACAAACGTCTGACAAAAGTAAAAAATGTAAATTTTTGAATCAACCAAACATGCTAGAAATGCTCCAATTGAGCTAATTAGCTTATTGTGAGAATATTACAAACGTCTGACAAAACTGAAAAATGTAAATTTCCAATTTCAACCAAACATGCTAGAAATGCTCCAATTGAGCTAATTAGCTTATTGTGAGAATATTGCAATCATCTGACAAAAGTGAAAAATGTAAATTTCCAATTTCAACCAAACATGCTAGAAATGCTCCAATTGAGCTAATTAGGTTATTGTGAGAATATTACAAACGTCTGACAAAACTGAAAAATGTAAATTTCCAATTTCAACCAAACATGCTAGAAATGCTCCAATTGAGCTAATTAGCTTATTGTGAGAATATTACAATCGTCTGACAAAAGTGAAAAATTTATAATTCCAATTTCAATCAAACATGCTAGAAATGCTCCAATTGCGCAAATAAGCCTACTGTAAGAATTTTACAAACGTCTGACAAAACTGAAAAATGTAAATTTCCAATTTCAACCAAACATGCTAGAAATGCTCCAATTGAGCTAATTAGCTTATTGTGAGAATATTACAAACGTCTGACAAAACTGAAAAATGTAAATTTCCAATTTCAACCAAACATGCTAGAAATGCTCCAATTGAGCTAATTAGCTTATTGTGAGAATATTGCAATCATCTGACAAAAGTGAAAAATGTAAATTTCCAATTTCAACCAAACATGCTAGAAATGCTCCAATTGAGCTAATTAGGTTATTGTGAGAATATTACAAACGTCTGACAAAACTGAAAAATGTAAATTTCCAATTTCAACCAAACATGCTAGAAATGCTCCAATTGAGCTAATTAGCTTATTGTGAGAATATTACAATCGTCTGACAAAAGTGAAAAATTTATAATTCCAATTTCAACCAAACATGCTAGAAATGCTCCAATTGAGCTAATTAGCTTATTGTGAGAATATTGCCATTGTTTGACAAAAGTGAAAAATGTAAATTTCCCATTTCAACCAAACATGCTAGAAATGCTCAAATTGAGCTAATTAGCTTATTGTGAGAATATTACAAACGTCTGACAAAACTGAAAAATGTAAATTTCCAATTTCAACCAAACATGCTAGAAATGCTCCAATTGAGCTAATTAGCTTATTGTGAGAATATTACAAACGTCTGACCAAACTGAAAAAATTAAATTTCCAATTTCAACCAAACAAGCTAGAAATGCTCCAATTGAGCTAATTAGCTTATTGTGAGAATATTACAAACGTCTGACAAAACTGAAAAATAGAAATTTCCAATTTCAACCAAACATGCTAGAAATGCTCCAATTGAGCTAAATAGCTTATTGATAGAATATTGCAATTGTCTGACAAAACTGAAAAATGTAATTTCCAATTTCAACCAAACATGCTAGAAATGCTCCAATTGAGCTAATTAGCTTATTGTTAGAATATTACAAACGTCTGACAAAAGTGAAAAATGTAAATTTCCAATTTCAACCAAACATGCTAGAAATGCTCCAATTGAGCTAATTAGCTTATTGTGAGAATATTACAAACGTCTGACAAAACTGAAAAATGTAAATTTCCAATTTCAACCAAACATGCTAGAAATGCTCCAATTGAGCTAATTAGCTTATTGTGAGAATATTACAAACGTCTGACAAAAGTGAAAAATGTAAATTTCTGATTTCAACCAAACATGCTAGAAATGCTCCAATTGAGCTAATTAGCTTATTGTGAGAATATTGCAATTGTCTGACAAAAGTGAAAAATGTAAATTTCCAATTTCAACCAAACATGCTAGAAATGTTCCAATTGAGCTAATTAGCTTATTGTGAGAATATTACAAACGTCTGACAAAACTGAAAAATGTAAATTTCCAATTTCAACCAAACATGCTAGAAATGCTCCAATTGAGCTAATTAGCTTATTGTGAGAATATTGCAATTGTCTGACAAAAGTGAAAAATGTAAATTTCCAATTTCAACCAAACATGCTAGAAATGTTCCAATTGAGCTAATTAGCTTATTGTGAGAATATTGCAATTGTCTGACAAAAGTGAAAAATGTAAATTTCCAATTTCAACCAAACATGCTAGAAATCCTCCAATTGAGCTAATTAGCTTATTGTGAGAATATTACAAACGTCTGACAAAACTGAAAAATGTAAATTTCCAATTTCAACCAAACATGCTAGAAATGCTCCAATTGAGCTAATTAGCTTATTGTGAGAATATTACAAACGTCTGACAAAAGTGAAAATTTTATAATTCCAATTTCAATCAAACATGCTAGAAATGCTCCAATTGCGCAAATAAGCCTACTGTAAGAATTTTACAAACGTCTGACAAAACTGAAAATTTAAATTTTCAATTTCAACCAAACATGCTAGAAATGTTCCAATTGAGCTAATTAGCTTATTGTGAGAATATTGCAATTGTCTGACAAAAGTGAAAAATGTAAATTTCCAATTTCAACCAAACATGCTAGAAATGCTCCAATTGAGCAAATTAGCTTATTGTGAGAATATTACAAACGTCTGACAAAAGTGAAAAATTTAAAATTCCAATTTCAATCAAACATGCTAGAAATGCTCCAATTGCGCAAATAAGCCTACTGTAAGAATTTTACAAATGTCTGACAAAACTGAAAATTTAAATTTTGAATTTCAACCAAACATGCTAGAAATGCTCCAATTGAGCTAATTAGCTTATTGTGAGAATATTGCAATTGTTTGACAAAAGTGAAAAAATGTAAATTTCCAATTTCAACCAAACATGCTAGAAATGCTCCAATTGAGCTAATTAGCTTATTGTGAGAATATTACAAACGTCTGACAAAAGTGAAAATTTTATAATTCCAATTTCAATCAAACATGCTAGAAATGCTCCAATTGCGCAAATAAGCCTACTGTAAGAATTTTACAAACGTCTGACAAAACTGAAAATTTAAATTTTCAATTTCAACCAAACATGCTAGAAATGTTCCAATTGAGCTAATTAGCTTATTGTGAGAATATTGCAATTGTCTGACAAAAGTGAAAAATGTAAATTTCCAATTTCAACCAAACATGCTAGAAATGCTCCAATTGAGCAAATTAGCTTATTGTGAGAATATTACAAACGTCTGACAAAAGTGAAAAATTTAAAATTCCAATTTCAATCAAACATGCTAGAAATGCTCCAATTGCGCAAATAAGCCTACTGTAAGAATTTTACAAATGTCTGACAAAACTGAAAATTTAAATTTTGAATTTCAACCAAACATGCTAGAAATGCTCCAATTGAGCTAATTAGCTTATTGTGAGAATATTGCAATTGTTTGACAAAAGTGAAAAAATGTAAATTTCCAATTTCAACCAAACATGCTAGAAATGCTCCAATTGAGCTAATTAGCTTAATTTGAGAATATTACAAACGTCTGACAAAACTGAAAAATGTAAATTTCCAATTTCAACCAAACATGCTAGAAATGCTCCAATTGAGCTAATTAGCTTATTGTGAGAATGTTACAAGTGTCTGACAAAAGTAAAAAATGTAAATTTCTGATTTCAACCAAACATGCTAGAAATGCTCCAATTGAGCTAATTAGCTTATTGTGAGAATATTACAAACGTCCGACAAAAGTGAAAAATGTAAATTTCCAATTTCAACCAAACATGCTAGAAATGCTCCAATTGAGCTAATTAGCTTATTGTGAGAATATTACAAACGTCTGACAAAACTGAAAAAATGTAAATTTCCAATTTCAACCAAACATGCTAGAAATGCTCCAATTGAGCTAATTAGCTTATTGTGAGAATATTGCAATTGTCTGACAAAAGCGAAAAATGTAAATTTCCAATTTCAACCAAACATGCTAGAAATGCTCCAATTGAGCTAATTAGCTTATTGTGAGAATGTTACAAGTGTCTGACAAAAGTAAAAAATGTAAATTTCTGATTTCAACCAAACATGCTAGAAATGCTCCAATTGAGCTAATTAGCTTATTGTGAGAATATTACAAACGTCTGACAAAACTGAAAAATAGAAATTTCCAATTTCAACCAAACATGCTAGAAAGGCTCCAATTGAGCTAATTAGCTTATTGTGAGAATATTGCAATTGTCTGACAAAAGTGAAAAATGTAAATTTCCAATTTCAACCAAACATGCTAGAAATGTTCCAATTGAGCTAATTAGCTTATTGTGAGAATATTGCAATTGTCTGACAAAAGTGAAAAATGTAAATTTCCAATTTCAACCAAACATGCTAGAAATGCTCCAATTGAGCTAATTAGCTTATTGTGAGAATATTACAAACGTCTGACAAAACTGAAAAATGTAAATTTCCAATTTCAACCAAACATGCTAGAAATGCTCCAATTGAGCTAATTAGCTTATTGTGAGAATATTACAAACGTCTGACAAAAGTGAAAAATTTTAAATTCCAATTTCAATCAAACATGCTAGAAATGCTCCAATTGAGCTAATTAGGTTATTGTGAGAATATTACAAACGTCTGACAAAACTGAAAAATGTAAATTTCCAATTTCAACCAAACATGCTAGAAATGCTCCAATTGAGCTAATTAGCTTATTGTGAGAATATTACAATCGTCTGACAAAAGTGAAAAATTTATAATTCCAATTTCAATCAAACATGCTAGAAATGCTCCAATTGCGCAAATAAGCCTACTGTAAGAATTTTACAAACGTCTGACAAAACTGAAAATTTAAATTTTCAATTTCAACCAAACATGCTAGAAATGCTCCAATTGAGCTAATTAGCTTATTGTGAGAATATTGCCATTGTTTGACAAAAGTGAAAAATGTAAATTTCCCATTTCAACCAAACATGCTAGAAATGCTCAAATTGAGCTAATTAGCTTATTGTGAGAATATTACAAACGTCTGACAAAACTGAAAAATGTAAATTTCCAATTTCAACCAAACATGCTAGAAATGCTCCAATTGAGCTAATTAGCTTATTGTGAGAATATTACAAACGTCTGACCAAACTGAAAAAATTAAATTTCCAATTTCAACCAAACAAGCTAGAAATGCTCCAATTGAGCTAATTAGCTTATTGTGAGAATATTACAAACGTCTGACAAAACTGAAAAATAGAAATTTCCAATTTCAACCAAACATGCTAGAAATGCTCCAATTGAGCTAAATAGCTTATTGATAGAATATTGCAATTGTCTGACAAAACTGAAAAATGTAATTTCCAATTTCAACCAAACATGCTAGAAATGCTCCAATTGAGCTAATTAGCTTATTGTTAGAATATTACAAACGTCTGACAAAAGTGAAAAATGTAAATTTCCAATTTCAGCCAAACATGCTAGAAATGCTCCAATTGAGCTAATTAGCTTATTGTGAGAATATTACAAACGTCTGACAAAACTGAAAAATGTAAATTTCCAATTTCAACCAAACATGCTAGAAATGCTCCAATTGAGCTAATTAGCTTATTGTGAGAATATTACAAACGTCTGACAAAAGTGAAAAATGTAAATTTCTGATTTCAACCAAACATGCTAGAAATGCTCCAATTGAGCTAATTAGCTTATTGTGAGAATATTACAAACGTCTGACAAAACTGAAAAATGTAAATTTCCAATTTCAACCAAACATGCTAGAAATGCTCCAATTGAGCTAATTAGCTTATTGTGAGAATATTGCAATTGTCTGACAAAAGTGAAAATTGTAAATTTCCAATTTCAACCAAACATGCTAGAAATGTTCCAATTGAGCTAATTAGCTTATTGTGAGAATATTGCAATTGTCTGACAAAAGTGAAAAATGTAAATTTCCAATTTCAACCAAACATGCTAGAAATCCTCCAATTGAGCTAATTAGCTTATTGTGAGAATATTACAAACGTCTGACAAAAGTGAAAAATGTAAATTTCCAATTTCAACCAAACATGCTAGAAATGCTCCAATTGAGCAAATTAGCTTATTGTGAGAATATTACAAACGTCTGACAAAAGTGAAAAATTTAAAATTCCAATTTCAATCAAACATGCTAGAAATGCTCCAATTGCGCAAATAAGCCTACTGTAAGAATTTTACAAATGTCTGACAAAACTGAAAATTTAAATTTTGAATTTCAACCAAACATGCTAGAAATGCTCCAATTGAGCTAATTAGCTTATTGTGAGAATATTGCAATTGTTTGACAAAAGTGAAAAAATGTAAATTTCCAATTTCAACCAAACATGCTAGAAATGTTCCAATTGAGCTAATTAGCTTATTGTGAGAATATTGCAATTGTCTGACAAAAGTGAAAAATGTAAATTTCCAATTTCAACCAAACATGCTAGAAATGCTCCAATTGAGCTAATTAGCTTATTGTGAGAATATTACAAACGTCTGACAAAACTGAAAAATGTAAATTTCCAATTTCAACCAAACATGCTAGAAATGCTCCAATTGAGCTAATTAGCTTATTGTGAGAATATTACAAACGTCTGACAAAAGTGAAAAATTTTAAATTCCAATTTCAATCAAACATGCTAGAAATGCTCCAATTGCGCAAATAAGCCTACTGTAAGAATTTTACAAACGTCTGACAAAACTGAAAAATGTAAATTTCCAATTTCAACCAAACATGCTAGAAATGCTCCAATTGAGCTAATTAGCTTATTGTGAGAATATTGCAATCGTCTGACAAAAGTGAAAAATGTAAATTTCCAATTTCAACCAAACATGCTAGAAATGCTCCAATTGAGCTAATTAGGTTATTGTGAGAATATTACAAACGTCTGACAAAACTGAAAAATGTAAATTTCCAATTTCAACCAAACATGCTAGAAATGCTCCAATTGAGCTAATTAGCTTATTGTGAGAATATTACAATCGTCTGACAAAAGTGAAAAATTTATAATTCCAATTTCAATCAAACATGCTAGAAATGCTCCAATTGCGCAAATAAGCCTACTGTAAGAATTTTACAAACGTCTGACAAAACTGAAAATTTAAATTTTCAATTTCAACCAAACATGCTAGAAATGCTCCAATTGAGCTAATTAGCTTATTGTGAGAATATTGCCATTGTTTGACAAAAGTGAAAAATGTAAATTTCCCATTTCAACCAAACATGCTAGAAATGCTCAAATTGAGCTAATTAGCTTATTGTGAGAATATTACAAACGTCTGACAAAACTGAAAAATGTAAATTTCCAATTTCAACCAAACATGCTAGAAATGCTCCAATTGAGCTAATTAGCTTATTGTGAGAATATTACAAACGTCTGACCAAACTGAAAAAATTAAATTTCCAATTTCAACCAAACAAGCTAGAAATGCTCCAATTGAGCTAATTAGCTTATTGTGAGAATATTACAAACGTCTGACAAAACTGAAAAATAGAAATTTCCAATTTCAACCAAACATGCTAGAAATGCTCCAATTGAGCTAAATAGCTTATTGATAGAATATTGCAATTGTCTGACAAAACTGAAAAATGTAATTTCCAATTTCAACCACACATGCTAGAAATGCTCCAATTGAGCTAATTAGCTTATTGTTAGAATATTACAAACGTCTGACAAAAGTGAAAAATGTAAATTTCCAATTTCAACCAAACATGCTAGAAATGCTCCAATTGAGCTAATTAGCTTATTGTGAGAATATTACAAACGTCTGACAAAACTGAAAAATGTAAATTTCCAATTTCAACCAAACATGCTAGAAATGCTCCAATTGAGCTAATTAGCTTATTGTGAGAATATTACAAACGTCTGACAAAAGTGAAAAATGTAAATTTCTGATTTCAACCAAACATGCTAGAAATGCTCCAATTGAGCTAATTAGCTTATTGTGAGAATATTACAAACGTCTGACAAAACTGAAAAATGTAAATTTCCAATTTCAACCAAACATGCTAGAAATGCTCCAATTGAGCTAATTAGCTTATTGTGAGAATATTGCAATTGTCTGACAAAAGTGAAAATTGTAAATTTCCAATTTCAACCAAACATGCTAGAAATGTTCCAATTGAGCTAATTAGCTTATTGTGAGAATATTGCAATTGTCTGACAAAAGTGAAAAATGTAAATTTCCAATTTCAACCAAACATGCTAGAAATCCTCCAATTGAGCTAATTAGCTTATTGTGAGAATATTACAAACGTCTGACAAAAGTGAAAAATGTAAATTTCCAATTTCAACCAAACATGCTAGAAATGCTCCAATTGAGCAAATTAGCTTATTGTGAGAATATTACAAACGTCTGACAAAAGTGAAAAATTTAAAATTCCAATTTCAATCAAACATGCTAGAAATGCTCCAATTGCGCAAATAAGCCTACTGTAAGAATTTTACAAATGTCTGACAAAACTGAAAATTTAAATTTTGAATTTCAACCAAACATGCTAGAAATGCTCCAATTGAGCTAATTAGCTTATTGTGAGAATATTGCAATTGTTTGACAAAAGTGAAAAAATGTAAATTTCCAATTTCAACCAAACATGCTAGAAATGCTCCAATTGAGCTAATTAGCTTATTGTGAGAATATTACAAACGTCTGACAAAAGTGAAAATTTTATAATTCCAATTTCAATCAAACATGCTAGAAATGCTCCAATTGCGCAAATAAGCCTACTGTAAGAATTTTACAAACGTCTGACAAAACTGAAAATTTAAATTTTCAATTTCAACCAAACATGCTAGAAATGTTCCAATTGAGCTAATTAGCTTATTGTGAGAATATTGCAATTGTCTGACAAAAGTGAAAAATGTAAATTTCCAATTTCAACCAAACATGCTAGAAATGCTCCAATTGAGCAAATTAGCTTATTGTGAGAATATTACAAACGTCTGACAAAAGTGAAAAATTTAAAATTCCAATTTCAATCAAACATGCTAGAAATGCTCCAATTGCGCAAATAAGCCTACTGTAAGAATTTTACAAATGTCTGACAAAACTGAAAATTTAAATTTTGAATTTCAACCAAACATGCTAGAAATGCTCCAATTGAGCTAATTAGCTTATTGTGAGAATATTGCAATTGTTTGACAAAAGTGAAAAAATGTAAATTTCCAATTTCAACCAAACATGCTAGAAATGCTCCAATTGAGCTAATTAGCTTAATTTGAGAATATTACAAACGTCTGACAAAACTGAAAAATGTAAATTTCCAATTTCAACCAAACATGCTAGAAATGCTCCAATTGAGCTAATTAGCTTATTGTGAGAATGTTACAAGTGTCTGACAAAAGTAAAAAATGTAAATTTCTGATTTCAACCAAACATGCTAGAAATGCTCCAATTGAGCTAATTAGCTTATTGTGAGAATATTACAAACGTCCGACAAAAGTGAAAAATGTAAATTTCCAATTTCAACCAAACATGCTAGAAATGCTCCAATTGAGCTAATTAGCTTATTGTGAGAATATTACAAACGTCTGACAAAACTGAAAAAATGTAAATTTCCAATTTCAACCAAACATGCTAGAAATGCTCCAATTGAGCTAATTAGCTCATTGTGAGAATATTGCAATTGTCTGACAAAAGCGAAAAATGTAAATTTCCAATTTCAACCAAACATGCTAGAAATGCTCCAATTGAGCTAATTAGCTTATTGTGAGAATGTTACAAGTGTCTGACAAAAGTAAAAAATGTAAATTTCTGATTTCAACCAAACATGCTAGAAATGCTCCAATTGAGCTAATTAGCTTATTGTGAGAATATTACAAACGTCTGACAAAACTGAAAAATAGAAATTTCCAATTTCAACCAAACATGCTAGAAAGGCTCCAATTGAGCTAATTAGCTTATTGTGAGAATATTGCAATTGTCTGACAAAAGTGAAAAATGTAAATTTCCAATTTCAACCAAACATGCTAGAAATGTTCCAATTGAGCTAATTAGCTTATTGTGAGAATATTGCAATTGTCTGACAAAAGTGAAAAATGTAAATTTCCAATTTCAACCAAACATGCTAGAAATGTTCCAATTGAGCTAATTAGCTTATTGTGAGAATATTACAAACGTCTGACAAAACTGAAAAATGTAAATTTCCAATTTCAACCAAACATGCTAGAAATGCTCCAATTGAGCTAATTAGCTTATTGTGAGAATATTACAAACGTCTGACAAAAGTGAAAAATTTAAAATTCCAATTTCAATCAAACATGCTAGAAATGCTCCAATTGCGCAAATAAGCCTACTGTAAGAATTTTACAAACGTCTGACAAAACTGAAAAATAGAAATTTCCAATTTCAACCAAACATGCTAGAAATGCTCCAATTGAGCTAATTAGCTTATTGATAGAATATTGCAATTGTCTGACAAAACTGAAAAATGTAGTTTCCAATTTCAACCAAACATGCTAGAAATGCTCCAATTGAGCTAATTAGCTTATTGTTAGAATATTACAAACGTCTGACAAAACTGAAAAATGTAAATTTCCAATTTCAACCAAACATGCTAGAAATGCTCCAATTGAGCTAATTAGCTTATTGTGAGAATATTACAAACGTCTGACAAAAGTAAAAAATGTAAATTTTTGAATCAACCAAACATGCTAGAAATGCTCCAATTGAGCTAATTAGCTTATTGTGAGAATATTACAAACGTCTGACAAAACTGAAAAATGTAAATTTCCAATTTCAACCAAACATGCTAGAAATGCTCCAATTGAGCTAATTAGCTTATTGTGAGAATATTGCAATCGTCTGACAAAAGTGAAAAATGTAAATTTCCAATTTCAACCAAACATGCTAGAAATGCTCCAATTGAGCTAATTAGGTTATTGTGAGAATATTACAAACGTCTGACAAAACTGAAAAATGTAAATTTCCAATTTCAACCAAACATGCTAGAAATGCTCCAATTGAGCTAATTAGCTTATTGTGAGAATATTACAATCGTCTGACAAAAGTGAAAAAATTATAATTCCAATTTCAATCAAACATGCTAGAAATGCTCCAATTGCGCAAATAAGCCTACTGTAAGAATTTTACAAACGTCTGACAAAACTGAAAATTTAAATTTTCAATTTCAACCAAACATGCTAGAAATGCTCCAATTGAGCTAATTAGCTTATTGTGAGAATATTGCCATTGTTTGACAAAAGTGAAAAATGTAAATTTCCCATTTCAACCAAACATGCTAGAAATGCTCAAATTGAGCTAATTAGCTTATTGTGAGAATATTACAAACGTCTGACAAAACTGAAAAATGTAAATTTCCAATTTCAACCAAACATGCTAGAAATGCTCCAATTGAGCTAATTAGCTTATTGTGAGAATATTACAAACGTCTGACCAAACTGAAAAAATTAAATTTCCAATTTCAACCAAACAAGCTAGAAATGCTCCAATTGAGCTAATTAGCTTATTGTGAGAATATTACAAACGTCTGACAAAACTGAAAAATAGAAATTTCCAATTTCAACCAAACATGCTAGAAATGCTCCAATTGAGCTAAATAGCTTATTGATAGAATATTGCAATTGTCTGACAAAACTGAAAAATGTAATTTCCAATTTCAACCAAACATGCTAGAAATGCTCCAATTGAGCTAATTAGCTTATTGTTAGAATATTACAAACGTCTGACAAAAGTGAAAAATGTAAATTTCCAATTTCAACCAAACATGCTAGAAATGCTCCAATTGAGCTAATTAGCTTATTGTGAGAATATTACAAACGTCTGACAAAACTGAAAAATGTAAATTTCCAATTTCAATCAAACATGCTAGAAATGCTCCAATTGAGCTAATTAGCTTATTGTGAGAATATTACAAACGTCTGACAAAAGTGAAAAATGTAAATTTCTGATTTCAACCAAACATGCTAGAAATGCTCCAATTGAGCTAATTAGCTTATTGTGAGAATATTACAAACGTCTGACAAAACTGAAAAATGTAAATTTCCAATTTCAACCAAACATGCTAGAAATGCTCCAATTGAGCTAATTAGCTTATTGTGAGAATATTGCAATTGTCTGACAAAAGTGAAAAATGTAAATTTCCAATTTCAACCAAACATGCTAGAAATGTTCCAATTGAGCTAATTAGCTTATTGTGAGAATATTGCAATTGTCTGACAAAAGTAAAAAATGTAAATTTCCAATTTCAACCAAACATGCTAGAAATCCTCCAATTGAGCTAATTAGCTTATTGTGAGAATATTACAAACGTCTGACAAAACTGAAAAATGTAAATTTCCAATTTCAACCAAACATGCTAGAAATGCTCCAATTGAGCTAATTAGCTTATTGTGAGAATATTACAAACGTCTGACAAAAGTGAAAATTTTATAATTCCAATTTCAATCAAACATGCTAGAAATGCTCCAATTGCGCAAATAAGCCTACTGTAAGAATTTTACAAACGTCTGACAAAACTGAAAATTTAAATTTTCAATTTCAACCAAACATGCTAGAAATGTTCCAATTGAGCTAATTAGCTTATTGTGAGAATATTACAAACGTCTGACAAAACTGAAAAATGTAAATTTCCAATTTCAACCAAACATGCTAGAAATGCTCCAATTGAGCTAATTAGCTTATTGTGAGAATATTACAAACGTCTGACAAAAGTGAAAAATGTAAATTTCTGATTTCAACCAAACATGCTAGAAATGCTCCAATTGAGCTAATTAGCTTATTGTGAGAATATTACAAACGTCTGACAAAACTGAAAAATGTAAATTTCCAATTTCAACCAAACATGCTAGAAATGCTCCAATTGAGCTAATTAGCTTATTGTGAGAATATTGCAATTGTCTGACAAAAGTGAAAATTGTAAATTTCCAATTTCAACCAAACATGCTAGAAATGTTCCAATTGAGCTAATTAGCTTATTGTGAGAATATTGCAATTGTCTGACAAAAGTGAAAAATGTAAATTTCCAATTTCAACCAAACATGCTAGAAATCCTCCAATTGAGCTAATTAGCTTATTGTGAGAATATTACAAACGTCTGACAAAAGTGAAAAATGTAAATTTCCAATTTCAACCAAACATGCTAGAAATGCTCCAATTGAGCAAATTAGCTTATTGTGAGAATATTACAAACGTCTGACAAAAGTGAAAAATTTAAAATTCCAATTTCAATCAAACATGCTAGAAATGCTCCAATTGCGCAAATAAGCCTACTGTAAGAATTTTACAAATGTCTGACAAAACTGAAAATTTAAATTTTGAATTTCAACCAAACATGCTAGAAATGCTCCAATTGAGCTAATTAGCTTATTGTGAGAATATTGCAATTGTTTGACAAAAGTGAAAAAATGTAAATTTCCAATTTCAACCAAACATGCTAGAAATGCTCCAATTGAGCTAATTAGCTTATTGTGAGAATATTACAAACGTCTGACAAAAGTGAAAATTTTATAATTCCAATTTCAATCAAACATGCTAGAAATGCTCCAATTGCGCAAATAAGCCTACTGTAAGAATTTTACAAACGTCTGACAAAACTGAAAATTTAAATTTTCAATTTCAACCAAACATGCTAGAAATGTTCCAATTGAGCTAATTAGCTTATTGTGAGAATATTGCAATTGTCTGACAAAAGTGAAAAATGTAAATTTCCAATTTCAACCAAACATGCTAGAAATGCTCCAATTGAGCAAATTAGCTTATTGTGAGAATATTACAAACGTCTGACAAAAGTGAAAAATTTAAAATTCCAATTTCAATCAAACATGCTAGAAATGCTCCAATTGCGCAAATAAGCCTACTGTAAGAATTTTACAAATGTCTGACTAAACTGAAAATTTAAATTTTGAATTTCAACCAAACATGCTAGAAATGCTCCAATTGAGCTAATTAGCTTATTGTGAGAATATTGCAATTGTTTGACAAAAGTGAAAAAATGTAAATTTCCAATTTCAACCAAACATGCTAGAAATGCTCCAATTGAGCTAATTAGCTTAATTTGAGAATATTACAAACGTCTGACAAAACTGAAAAATGTAAATTTCCAATTTCAACCAAACATGCTAGAAATGCTCCAATTGAGCTAATTAGCTTATTGTGAGAATGTTACAAGTGTCTGACAAAAGTAAAAAATGTAAATTTCTGATTTCAACCAAACATGCTAGAAATGCTCCAATTGAGCTAATTAGCTTATTGTGAGAATATTACAAACGTCCGACAAAAGTGAAAAATGTAAATTTCCAATTTCAACCAAACATGCTAGAAATGCTCCAATTGAGCTAATTAGCTTATTGTGAGAATATTACAAACGTCTGACAAAACTGAAAAAATGTAAATTTCCAATTTCAACCAAACATGCTAGAAATGCTCCAATTGAGCTAATTAGCTCATTGTGAGAATATTGCAATTGTCTGACAAAAGCGAAAAATGTAAATTTCCAATTTCAACCAAACATGCTAGAAATGCTCCAATTGAGCTAATTAGCTTATTGTGAGAATGTTACAAGTGTCTGACAAAAGTAAAAAATGTAAATTTCTGATTTCAACCAAACATGCTAGAAATGCTCCAATTGAGCTAATTAGCTTATTGTGAGAATATTACAAACGTCTGACAAAACTGAAAAATAGAAATTTCCAATTTCAACCAAACATGCTAGAAAGGCTCCAATTGAGCTAATTAGCTTATTGTGAGAATATTGCAATTGTCTGACAAAAGTGAAAAATGTAAATTTCCAATTTCAACCAAACATGCTAGAAATGTTCCAATTGAGCTAATTAGCTTATTGTGAGAATATTGCAATTGTCTGACAAAAGTGAAAAATGTAAATTTCCAATTTCAACCAAACATGCTAGAAATGTTCCAATTGAGCTAATTAGCTTATTGTGAAAATATTACAAACGTCTGACAAAACTGAAAAATGTAAATTTCCAATTTCAACCAAACATGCTAGAAATGCTCCAATTGAGCTAATTAGCTTATTGTGAGAATATTACAAACGTCTGACAAAAGTGAAAAATTTAAAATTCCAATTTCAATCAAACATGCTAGAAATGCTCCAATTGCGCAAATAAGCCTACTGTAAGAATTTTACAAACGTCTGACAAAACTGAAAAATAGAAATTTCCAATTTCAACCAAACATGCTAGAAATGCTCCAATTGAGCTAATTAGCTTATTGATAGAATATTGCAATTGTCTGACAAAACTGAAAAATGTAGTTTCCAATTTCAACCAAACATGCTAGAAATGCTCCAATTGAGCTAATTAGCTTATTGTTAGAATATTACAAACGTCTGACAAAACTGAAAAATGTAAATTTCCAATTTCAACCAAACATGCTAGAAATGCTCCAATTGAGCTAATTAGCTTATTGTGAGAATATTACAAACGTCTGACAAAAGTAAAAAATGTAAATTTTTGAATCAACCAAACATGCTAGAAATGCTCCAATTGAGCTAATTAGCTTATTGTGAGAATATTACAAACGTCTGACAAAACTGAAAAATGTAAATTTCCAATTTCAACCAAACATGCTAGAAATGCTCCAATTGAGCTAATTAGCTTATTGTGAGAATATTGCAATCGTCTGACAAAAGTGAAAAATGTAAATTTCCAATTTCAACCAAACATGCTAGAAATGCTCCAATTGAGCTAATTAGGTTATTGTGAGAATATTACAAACGTCTGACAAAACTGAAAAATGTAAATTTCCAATTTCAACCAAACATGCTAGAAATGCTCCAATTGAGCTAATTAGCTTATTGTGAGAATATTACAATCGTCTGACAAAAGTGAAAAAATTATAATTCCAATTTCAATCAAACATGCTAGAAATGCTCCAATTGCGCAAATAAGCCTACTGTAAGAATTTTACAAACGTCTGACAAAACTGAAAATTTAAATTTTCAATTTCAACCAAACATGCTAGAAATGCTCCAATTGAGCTAATTAGCTTATTGTGAGAATATTGCCATTGTTTGACAAAAGTGAAAAATGTAAATTTCCCATTTCAACCAAACATGCTAGAAATGCTCAAATTGAGCTAATTAGCTTATTGTGAGAATATTACAAACGTCTGACAAAACTGAAAAATGTAAATTTCCAATTTCAACCAAACATGCTAGAAATGCTCCAATTGAGCTAATTAGCTTATTGTGAGAATATTACAAACGTCTGACCAAACTGAAAAAATTAAATTTCCAATTTCAACCAAACAAGCTAGAAATGCTCCAATTGAGCTAATTAGCTTATTGTGAGAATATTACAAACGTCTGACAAAACTGAAAAATAGAAATTTCCAATTTCAACCAAACATGCTAGAAATGCTCCAATTGAGCTAAATAGCTTATTGATAGAATATTGCAATTGTCTGACAAAACTGAAAAATGTAATTTCCAATTTCAACCAAACATGCTAGAAATGCTCCAATTGAGCTAATTAGCTTATTGTTAGAATATTACAAACGTCTGACAAAAGTGAAAAATGTAAATTTCCAATTTCAACCAAACATGCTAGAAATGCTCCAATTGAGCTAATTAGCTTATTGTGAGAATATTACAAACGTCTGACAAAACTGAAAAATGTAAATTTCCAATTTCAACCAAACATGCTAGAAATGCTCCAATTGAGCTAATTAGCTTATTGTGAGAATATTACAAACGTCTGACAAAAGTGAAAAATGTAAATTTCTGATTTCAACCAAACATGCTAGAAATGCTCCAATTGAGCTAATTAGCTTATTGTGAGAATATTACAAACGTCTGACAAAACTGAAAAATGTAAATTTCCAATTTCAACCAAACATGCTAGAAATGCTCCAATTGAGCTAATTAGCTTATTGTGAGAATATTGCAATTGTCTGACAAAAGTGAAAAATGTAAATTTCCAATTTCAACCAAACATGCTAGAAATGTTCCAATTGAGCTAATTAGCTTATTGTGAGAATATTGCAATTGTCTGACAAAAGTAAAAAATGTAAATTTCCAATTTCAACCAAACATGCTAGAAATCCTCCAATTGAGCTAATTAGCTTATTGTGAGAATATTACAAACGTCTGACAAAACTGAAAAATGTAAATTTCCAATTTCAACCAAACATGCTAGAAATGCTCCAATTGAGCTAATTAGCTTATTGTGAGAATATTACAAACGTCTGACAAAAGTGAAAATTTTATAATTCCAATTTCAATCAAACATGCTAGAAATGCTCCAATTGCGCAAATAAGCCTACTGTAAGAATTTTACAAACGTCTGACAAAACTGAAAATTTAAATTTTCAATTTCAACCAAACATGCTAGAAATGTTCCAATTGAGCTAATTAGCTTATTGTGAGAATATTGCAATTGTCTGACAAAAGTGAAAAATGTAAATTTCCAATTTCAACCAAACATGCTAGAAATGCTCCAATTGAGCAAATTAGCTTATTGTGAGAATATTACAAACGTCTGACAAAAGTGAAAAATTTAAAATTCCAATTTCAATCAAACATGCTAGAAATGCTCCAATTGCGCAAATAAGCCTACTGTAAGAATTTTACAATTGTCTGACAAAACTGAAAATTTAAATTTTGAATTTCAACCAAACATGCTAGAAATGCTCCAATTGAGCTAATTAGCTTATTGTGAGAATATTGCAATTGTTTGACAAAAGTGAAAAAATGTAAATTTCCAATTTCAACCAAACATGCTAGAAATGCTCCAATTGAGCTAATTAGCTTATTGTGAGAATATTACACTGCCCTGATCTGGCAAAACCCAATAATTGACATTTTTTTCAAAATTGACTTTTCTCTTGATTTGACCTGTTTTCTGGTTGAAAATTCATGTCACAAAATTTTATATGTCAAATCCTACCAGAAGTGTGATTTTCTGGCATGGCATAACCCAATAACTCAATATCACCAATGGTATTCATCTGGCAAAACCCAACAATTGGGCTTGTTTGGTTATGATTGGATGACAGCATGCTGCCCATTGTAATTTTTGTGTTCTGCCACAGTATAAAGCAAAATGCTAGCTTCAAACTGAGCAGACAATACAAACAACTTACACTTGTGCACTTCTAATCTTGTTTATTCACATCAATTCCAGTTTATTCAGTAGATCAGATTATCATACATCTCATTGATTACCCAAGGATTAAAATGGTTTATCAGATCAGTTACTATGGCTTTACGTACATCAAGCAGAGACAGTGAGTATCCTGTTTTATTTTTTAATGTTGTTTTCATTCATGCTTACCATTGGTATAAATATTTTAATATTACATCTTAATTGGTGCCAACGCAATGTCACACATACTCATACGCAACGCAATGTAGGATAACTAGCTAGTAGACACACATTGTTTATCTAATACTGGTTGTCGGTGTGGGATTAACTGTATTTATTGGTCTCGGTGGCAATTCTATTTTCACTCATGTCACCAAGAATGAACGCTCACATATTACTTTTTTATATCAGTTGTGATGTATTTAAAATTGCAAAAAGTAATTATGTTACCGACGCCTTATCTTTTATATGCATCATTATTTGCAGACATTCTGGATGAATTCGTGACACCGCCTAAAACACGCTGCCGCACCGATGAAGAAAAGCGGAAAACAGATGTTGAAAAACACAAACTCAGACCTCCGTGCACATGCACAAAGCTAAACTGCCGTGATAAGATATCTCAAGAAACCTGAATCAACACATACTCAGCTTTTTGGCAGCTAACTAAGCAGCAGAGAGACATTCAGATGTTTAGCCTCCTAGATGTGACTGAACCAAAAACATTGAAGCGGGATGCTTCCTCTAACCGTGACCGAACCGTCACATACACAATTAAAGATCCTTCTGGTGCAAAGCAGAGAGTGTGTAAAACATTCTTTCTGAGCACACATGGATACCTGATTAACACATCGAGCATCATCAACAATAGGCATCAAATTTTGACTAATAAGTCAAATTTGATGGGATTAGCAAGTTTAATCCCTTCAATTAGCAAAATGGGGGAATCGATTCATTGAATTGTTTGGTTATGCCTGCCTTTCAGGATGCTAACCACAAACAAGATGGTCATGCAAAACATAACAACTTCAATTGATGGGTTTTGCCAGATCAATCTCACATGAAGACAGTAGCATCAATGTTCTGTCAAAACCAAATAATTGACCCAAAATTCATTTTACTGAGCAAAAACAACTCTGATTTTTCAGTGGATTTTGAACATTTTTGTTTTTCAAATATGTTCAAATATTTGAACATATTTGAACAACAAATATGTTCAAATATTTGTACCAAATATGAAGTGTTAAGTGCAATATTTCCAGGTTGGAACCAATTTAAACTTCGAAAGGCTGTACTGAAAACTTTTTGTTTACGCAATTATTGGGTTTTGCCAGATCAGGGCAGTACAAACGTCTGACAAAACTGAAAAATGTAAATTTCCAATTTCAACCAAACATGCTAGAAATGCTCCAATTGAGCTAATTAGCTTATTGTGAGAATATTGCAATTGTCTGACAAAAGCGAAAAATGTAAATTTCCAATTTCAACCAAACATGCTAGAAATGCTCCAATTGAGCTAATTAGCTTATTGTGAGAATATTACAAACGTCTGACAAAAGTGAAAAATGTAAATTTCCAATTTCAACCAAACATGCTAGAAATGCTCCAATTGAGCTAATTAGCTTATTGTGAGAATATTACAAACGTCTGACAAAACTGAAAAATGTAAATTTCCAAATTCAACCAAACTTGCTAGAAATGCTCAAATTGCGCAAATAAGCCTACTGTAAGAATTTTACAAACGTCTGACAAAGCTGAAAAATGTAAATTTCCAATTTCAACCAAACATGCTAGAAATGCTCCAATTGAGCTAATTAGCTTATTGAGAGAATATTGCAATTGTCTGACAAAAGTGAAGAATGCAAATTTCCAATTTCAACTAAACATGCTAGAAATGCTCCAATTGACCTAATTGGCTTAATTTGAGAATATTACAAACGTCTGACAAAACTGAAAAATGTAAATTTCCAATTTCAACCAAACATGCTAGAAATGCTCCAAATGCGGAAATAAGCTTACTGTAAGAAGTGTACAAACGTCTGACAAAACTGAAAAATGTAAATTTCCAATTTCAACCAAACATGCTACAAATGCTCCAATTGAGCTAATTAGCTTATTGAGAGAATATTGCAATTGTCTGACAAAAGTGAAAAATGCAAATTTCCAATTTCAACTAAACCTGCTAGAAATGCTCCAATTGAGCTAATTAGCTTATTGTGAGAATATTACAAACGTCTGACAAAACTGAAAAATGTAAATTTTCAATTTCAACCAAACATGCTAGAAATGCTCCAATTGAGCTAGTTAGCTTATTGTGAGAATATTGCAATTGTCTGACAAAAGTGAAAAATGTAAATTTTCAATTTCAACCAAACATGCTAGAAATGCTCCAATTGAGCTAATTAGCTTATTGTGAGAATATTACAAACGTCCGACAAAAGTGAAAAATGTAAATTTCCAATTTCAACCAAACATGCTAGAAATGCTCCAATTGAGCTAATTAGCTTATTGTGAGAATATTACAAACGTCTGACAAAACTGAAAAATGTAAATTTCCAATATCAACCAAACATGCTAGAAATGCTCCAATTGAGCTAATTAGCTTATTGTGAGAATATTGCAATTGTCTGACAAAAGTGAAGAATGCAAATTTCCAATTTCAACTAAACATGCTAGAAATGCTCCAATTGAGCTAATTGGCTTAATTTGAGAATATTACAAACGTCTGACAAAACTGAAAAATGTAAATTTCCAATTTCAACCAAACATGCTAGAAATGCTCCAAATGCGGAAATAAGCTTACTGTAAGAAGTGTACAAACGTCTGACAAAAGTGAAAAATGTAAATTTCCAATTTCAACCAAACATGCTAGAAATGCTCCAATTGAGCTAATTAGCTTATTGTGAGAATATTACAAACGTCTGACAAAACTGAAAAATGTAAATTTCCAATTTCAACCAAACATGCTAGAAATGCTCCAATTGAGCTAATTAGCTTATTGTGAGAATATTACAAACGTCTGACCAAACTGAAAAATGTAAATTTCCAATTTCAACCAAACAAGCTAGAAATGCTCCAATTGAGCTAATTAGCTTATTGTGAGAATATTACAAACGTCTGACAAAACTGAAAAATAGAAATTTCCAATTTCAACCAAACATGCTAGAAATGCTCCAATTGAGCTAATTAGCTTATTGATAGAATATTGCAATTGTCTGACAAAACTGAAAAATGTAATTTCCAATTTCAACCAAACATGCTAGAAATGCTCCAATTGAGCTAATTAGCTTATTGTGAGAATATTACAAACGTCTGACAAAACTGAAAAATGTAAATTTCCAATTTCAACCAAACATGCTAGAAATGCTCCAATTGAGCTAATTAGGTTATTGTGAGAATATTACAAACGTCTGACAAAACTGAAAAATGTAAATTTCCAATTTCAACCAAACATGCTAGAAATGCTCCAATTGAGCTAATTAGCTTATTGTGAGAATATTACAAACGTCTGACAAAAGTAAAAAATGTAAATTTCTGATTTCAACCAAACATGCTAGAAATGCTCCAATTGAGCTAATTAGCTCATTGTGAGAATATTACAAACGTCTGACAAAACTGAAAAATGTAAATTTCCAACTTCAACCAAACATGCTAGAAATGCTCTAATTGAGCTAATTAGCTTATTGTGAGAATATTGCAATTGTCTGACAAAAGTGAAAAATGTAAATTTCCAATTTCAACCAAACATGCTAGAAATGCTCCAATTGAGCTAATTAGCTTATTGTGAGAATATTACAAACGTCTGACAAAACTGAAAAACGTAAATTGCCAATTTCAATCAAACATGCTAGAAATGCTCCAATTGAGCTAATTAGCTTATTGTGAGAATATTGCAATTGTCTGACAAAAGCGAAAAATGTAAATTTCCAATTTCAACCAAACATGCTAGAAATGCTCCAATTGAGCTAATTAGCTTATTGTGAGAATATTACAAACGTCTGACAAAAGTAAAAAATGTAAAATTCTGATTTCAACCAAACATGCTAGAAATGCTCCAATTGAGCTAATTAGCTTATTGTGAGAATATTACAAACGTCTGACAAAAGTGAAAAATGTAAATTTCCAATTTCAACCAAACATGCTAGAAATGTTCCAATTGAGCTAATTAGCTTATTGTGAGAATATTACAAACGTCTGACAAAAGTGAAAAATGTAAATTTCCAATTTCAACCAAACATGCTAGAAATGCTCCAATTGAGCTAATTAGCTTATTGTGAGAATATTACAAACGTCTGACAAAAGTGAAAAATTTAAAATTCCAATTTCAATCAAACATGCTAGAAATGCTCCAATTGCGCAAATAAGCCTACTGTAAGAATTTTACAAACGTCTGACAAAACTGAAAAATGTAAATTTCGAATTTCAACCAAACATGCTAGAAATGCTCCAATTGAGCTAATTAGCTTATTGTGAGAATATTACAAACGTCTGACAAAACTGAAAAACGTAAATTGCCAATTTCAATCAAACATGCTAGAAATGCTCCAATTGAGCTAATTAGCTTATTGTGAGAATATTACAAACGTCTGACAAAACTGAAAAACGTAAATTGCCAATTTCAATCAAACATGCTAGAAATGCTCCAATTGAGCTAATTAGCTTATTGTGAGAATATTGCAATTGTCTGACAAAAGCGAAAAATGTAAATTTCCAATTTCAACCAAACATGCTAGAAATGCTCCAATTGAGCTAATTAGCTTATTGTGAGAATATTACAAACGTCTGACAAAAGTAAAAAATGTAAAATTCTGATTTCAACCAAACATGCTAGAAATGCTCCAATTGAGCTAATTAGCTTATTGTGAGAATATTACAAACGTCTGACAAAAGTGAAAAATGTAAATTTCCAATTTCAACCAAACATGCTAGAAATGTTCCAATTGAGCTAATTAGCTTATTGTGAGAATATTACAAACGTCTGACAAAAGTGAAAAATGTAAATTTCCAATTTCAACCAAACATGCTAGAAATGCTCCAATTGAGCTAATTAGCTTATTGTGAGAATATTACAAACGTCTGACAAAAGTGAAAAATTTAAAATTCCAATTTCAATCAAACATGCTAGAAATGCTCCAATTGCGCAAATAAGCCTACTGTAAGAATTTTACAAACGTCTGACAAAACTGAAAAATGTAAATTTCGAATTTCAACCAAACATGCTAGAAATGCTCCAATTGAGCTAATTAGCTTATTGTGAGAATATTGCAATTGTTTGACAAAAGTGAAAAATGTAAATTTCCAATTTCAACCAAACATGCTAGAAATGCTCCAATTGAGCTAATTAGCTTATTGTGAGAATATTACAAACGTCTGACAAAACTGAAAAATGTAAATTTCCAATTTCAACCAAACATGCTAGAAATGCTCCATTTGAGCTAATTAGCTTTTTGTGAGAATATTACAAACGTCTGACAAAACTGATAAATGTAAATTTCCAATTTCAACCAAACATGCTAGAAATGCTCCAATTGAGCTAATTAGCTTATTGTGAGAATATTACAAACGTCTGACAAAACTGAAAAATGTAAATTTCCAATTTCAACCAAACATGCTAGAAATGCTCCAATTGAGCTAATTAGCTTATTGTGAGAATATTGCAATTGTCTGACAAAAGTGAAAAATGTAAATTTCCAATTTCAACCAAACATGCTAGAAATGCTCCAATTGAGCTAATTAGCTTATTGTGAGAATATTGCAATTGTCTGACAAAAGCGAAAAATGTAAATTTCCAATTTCAACCAAACATGCTAGAAATGCTCCAATTGAGCTAATTAGCTTATTGTGAGAATATTACAAACGTCTGACAAAAGTGAAAAATGTAAATTTCCAATTTCAACCAAACATGCTAGAAATGCTCCAATTGAGCTAATTAGCTTATTGTGAGAATATTACAAACGTCTGACAAAACTGAAAAATGTAAATTTCCAATTTCAACCAAACATGCTAGAAATGCTCAAATTGCGCAAATAAGCCTACTGTAAGAATTTTACAAACGTCTGACAAAGCTGAAAAATGTAAATTTCCAATTTCAACCAAACATGCTAGAAATGCTCCAATTGAGCTGGTTAGCTTATTGAGAGAATATTGCAATTGTCTGACAAAAGTGAAGAATGCAAATTTCCAATTTCAACTAAACATGCTAGAAATGCTCCAATTGAGCTAATTAGCTTAATTTGAGAATATTACAAACGTCTGACAAAACTGAAAAATGTAAATTTCCAATTTCAACCAAACATGCTAGAAATGCTCCAAATGCGGAAATAAGCTTACTGTAAGAAGTGTACAAACGTCTGACAAAACTGAAAAATGTAAATTTCCAATTTCAACCAAACATGCTAGAAATGCTCCAATTGAGCTAATTAGCTTATTGAGAGAATATTGCAATTGTCTGACAAAAGTGAAAAATGCAAATTTCCAATTTCAACTAAACATGCTAGAAATGCTCCAATTGAGCTAGTTAGCTTATTGTGAGAATATTGCAATTGTCTGACAAAAGTGAAAAATGTAAATTTTCAATTTCAACCAAACATGCTAGAAATGCTCCAATTGAGCTAATTAGCTTATTGTGAGAATATTACAAACGTCCGACAAAAGTGAAAAATGTAAATTTCCAATTTCAACCAAACATGCTAGAAATGCTCCAATTGAGCTAATTAGCTTATTGTGAGAATATTACAAACGTCTGACAAAAGTAAAAAATGTAAATTTCTGATTTCAACCAAACATGCTAGAAATGCTCCAATTGAGCTAATTAGCTCATTGTGAGAATATTACAAACGTCTGACAAAACTGAAAAATGTAAATTTCCAACTTCAACCAAACATGCTAGAAATGCTCTAATTGAGCTAATTAGCTTATTGTGAGAATATTGCAATTGTCTGACAAAAGTGAAAAATGTAAATTTCCAATTTCAACCAAACATGCTAGAAATGCTCCAATTGAGCTAATTAGCTTATTGTGAGAATATTACAAACGTCTGACAAAACTGAAAAACGTAAATTGCCAATTTCAATCAAACATGCTAGAAATGCTCCAATTGAGCTAATTAGCTTATTGTGAGAATATTGCAATTGTCTGACAAAAGCGAAAAATGTAAATTTCCAATTTCAACCAAACATGCTAGAAATGCTCCAATTGAGCTAATTAGCTTATTGTGAGAATATTACAAACGTCTGACAAAAGTAAAAAATGTAAAATTCTGATTTCAACCAAACATGCTAGAAATGCTCCAATTGAGCTAATTAGCTTATTGTGAGAATATTACAAACGTCTGACAAAAGTGAAAAATGTAAATTTCCAATTTCAACCAAACATGCTAGAAATGTTCCAATTGAGCTAATTAGCTTATTGTGAGAATATTACAAACGTCTGACAAAAGTGAAAAATGTAAATTTCCAATTTCAACCAAACATGCTAGAAATGCTCCAATTGAGCTAATTAGCTTATTGTGAGAATATTACAAACGTCTGACAAAAGTGAAAAATTTAAAATTCCAATTTCAATCAAACATGCTAGAAATGCTCCAATTGCGCAAATAAGCCTACTGTAAGAATTTTACAAACGTCTGACAAAACTGAAAAATGTAAATTTCGAATTTCAACCAAACATGCTAGAAATGCTCCAATTGAGCTAATTAGCTTATTGTGAGAATATTACAAACGTCTGACAAAACTGAAAAACGTAAATTGCCAATTTCAATCAAACATGCTAGAAATGCTCCAATTGAGCTAATTAGCTTATTGTGAGAATATTACAAACGTCTGACAAAACTGAAAAACGTAAATTGCCAATTTCAATCAAACATGCTAGAAATGCTCCAATTGAGCTAATTAGCTTATTGTGAGAATATTGCAATTGTCTGACAAAAGCGAAAAATGTAAATTTCCAATTTCAACCAAACATGCTAGAAATGCTCCAATTGAGCTAATTAGCTTATTGTGAGAATATTACAAACGTCTGACAAAAGTAAAAAATGTAAAATTCTGATTTCAACCAAACATGCTAGAAATGCTCCAATTGAGCTAATTAGCTTATTGTGAGAATATTACAAACGTCTGACAAAAGTGAAAAATGTAAATTTCCAATTTCAACCAAACATGCTAGAAATGTTCCAATTGAGCTAATTAGCTTATTGTGAGAATATTACAAACGTCTGACAAAAGTGAAAAATGTAAATTTCCAATTTCAACCAAACATGCTAGAAATGCTCCAATTGAGCTAATTAGCTTATTGTGAGAATATTACAAACGTCTGACAAAAGTGAAAAATTTAAAATTCCAATTTCAATCAAACATGCTAGAAATGCTCCAATTGCGCAAATAAGCCTACTGTAAGAATTTTACAAACGTCTGACAAAACTGAAAAATGTAAATTTCGAATTTCAACCAAACATGCTAGAAATGCTCCAATTGAGCTAATTAGCTTATTGTGAGAATATTGCAATTGTTTGACAAAAGTGAAAAATGTAAATTTCCAATTTCAACCAAACATGCTAGAAATGCTCCAATTGAGCTAATTAGCTTATTGTGAGAATATTACAAACGTCTGACAAAACTGAAAAATGTAAATTTCCAATTTCAACCAAACATGCTAGAAATGCTCCATTTGAGCTAATTAGCTTTTTGTGAGAATATTACAAACGTCTGACAAAACTGATAAATGTAAATTTCCAATTTCAACCAAACATGCTAGAAATGCTCCAATTGAGCTAATTAGCTTATTGTGAGAATATTACAAACGTCTGACAAAACTGAAAAATGTAAATTTCCAATTTCAACCAAACATGCTAGAAATGCTCCAATTGAGCTAATTAGCTTATTGTGAGAATATTGCAATTGTCTGACAAAAGTGAAAAATGTAAATTTCCAATTTCAACCAAACATGCTAGAAATGCTCCAATTGAGCTAATTAGCTTATTGTGAGAATATTGCAATTGTCTGACAAAAGCGAAAAATGTAAATTTCCAATTTCAACCAAACATGCTAGAAATGCTCCAATTGAGCTAATTAGCTTATTGTGAGAATATTACAAACGTCTGACAAAAGTGAAAAATGTAAATTTCCAATTTCAACCAAACATGCTAGAAATGCTCCAATTGAGCTAATTAGCTTATTGTGAGAATATTACAAACGTCTGACAAAACTGAAAAATGTAAATTTCCAATTTCAACCAAACATGCTAGAAATGCTCAAATTGCGCAAATAAGCCTACTGTAAGAATTTTACAAACGTCTGACAAAGCTGAAAAATGTAAATTTCCAATTTCAACCAAACATGCTAGAAATGCTCCAATTGAGCTGGTTAGCTTATTGAGAGAATATTGCAATTGTCTGACAAAAGTGAAGAATGCAAATTTCCAATTTCAACTAAACATGCTAGAAATGCTCCAATTGAGCTAATTAGCTTAATTTGAGAATATTACAAACGTCTGACAAAACTGAAAAATGTAAATTTCCAATTTCAACCAAACATGCTAGAAATGCTCCAAATGCGGAAATAAGCTTACTGTAAGAAGTGTACAAACGTCTGACAAAACTGAAAAATGTAAATTTCCAATTTCAACCAAACATGCTAGAAATGCTCCAATTGAGCTAATTAGCTTATTGAGAGAATATTGCAATTGTCTGACAAAAGTGAAAAATGCAAATTTCCAATTTCAACTAAACATGCTAGAAATGCTCCAATTGAGCTAGTTAGCTTATTGTGAGAATATTGCAATTGTCTGACAAAAGTGAAAAATGTAAATTTTCAATTTCAACCAAACATGCTAGAAATGCTCCAATTGAGCTAATTAGCTTATTGTGAGAATATTACAAACGTCCGACAAAAGTGAAAAATGTAAATTTCCAATTTCAACCAAACATGCTAGAAATGCTCCAATTGAGCTAATTAGCTTATTGTGAGAATATTACAAACGTCTGACAAAACTGAAAAATGTAAATTTCCAATTTCAACCAAACATGCTAGAAATGCTCCAATTGAGCTAATTAGCTTATTGTGAGAATATTACAAACGTCTGACCAAACTGAAAAATGTAAATTTCCAATTTCAACCAAACAAGCTAGAAATGCTCCAATTGAGCTAATTAGCTTATTGTGAGAATATTACAAACGTCTGACATAACTGAAAAATAGAAATTTCCAATTTCAACCAAACATGCTAGAAATGCTCCAATTGAGCTAATTAGCTTATTGATAGAATATTGCAATTGTCTGACAAAACTGAAAAATGTAATTTCCAATTTCAACCAAACATGCTAGAAATGCTCCAATTGAGCTAATTAGCTTATTGTGAGAATATTACAAACGTCTGACAAAACTGAAAAATGTAAATTTCCAATTTCAACCAAACATGCTAGAAATGCTCCAATTGAGCTAATTAGCTTATTGTGAGAATATTACAAACGTCTGACAAAAGTAAAAAATGTAAATTTCTGATTTCAGCCAAGCATGCTAGAAATGCTCCAATTGAGCTAATTAGCTCATTGTGAGAATATTACAAACGTCTGACAAAACTGAAAAATGTAAATTTCCAACTTCAACCAAACATGCTAGAAATGCTCCAATTGAGCTAATTAGCTTATTGTGAGAATATTACAAACGTCTGACAAAACTGAAAAATGTAAATTTCCAATTTCAACCAAACATGCTAGAAATGCTCCAATTGAGCTAATTAGCTTATTGAGAGAATATTGCAATTGTCTGACAAAAGTGAAAAATTTAAATTTCCAATTTCAACTAAACATGCTAGAAATGCTCCAATTGAGCTAATTAGCTTATTGTGAGAATATTACAAACGTCTGACAAAACTGAAAAATGTAAATTTTCAATTTCAACCAAACATGCTAGAAATGCTCCAATTGAGCTAGTTAGCTTATTGTGAGAATATTGCAATTGTCTGACAAAAGTGAAAAATGTAAATTTTCAATTTCAACCAAACATGCTAGAAATGCTCCAATTGAGCTAATAAGCTTATTGTGAGAATATTACTAACGTCCGACAAAAGTGAAAAATGTAAATTTCCAATTTCAACCAAACATGCTAGAAATGCTCCAATTGAGCTAATTAGCTTATTGTGAGAATATTACAAACGTCTGACAAAACTGAAAAATGTAAATTTCCAATTTCAACCAAACATGCTAGAAATGCTCCAATTGAGCTAATTAGCTTATTGTGAGAATATTACAAACGTCTGACCAAACTGAAAAATGTAAATTTCCAATTTCAACCAAACAAGCTAGAAATGCTCCAATTGAGCTAATTAGCTTATTGTGAGAATATTACAAACGTCTGACAAAACTGAAAAACGTAAATTGCCAATTTCAATCAAACATGCTAGAAATGCTCCAATTGAGCTAATTAGCTTATTGTGAGAATATTGCAATTGTCTGACAAAAGCGAAAAATGTAAATTTCCAATTTCAACCAAACATGCTAGAAATGCTCCAATTGAGCTAATTAGCTTATTGTGAGAATATTACAAACGTCTGACAAAAGTAAAAAATGTAAAATTCTGATTTCAACCAAACATGCTAGAAATGCTCCAATTGAGCTAATTAGCTTATTGATAGAATATTGCAATTGTCTGACAAAACTGAAAAATGTAATTTCCAATTTCAACCAAACATGCTAGAAATGCTCCAATTGAGCTAATTAGCTTATTGTGAGAATATTACAAACGTCTGACAAAACTGAAAAATGTAAATTTCCAATTTCAACCAAACATGCTAGAAATGCTCCAATTGAGCTAATTAGCTTATTGTGAGAATATTGCAATTGTCTGACAAAACTGAAAAATGTAAATTTCCAATTTCAACCAAACATGCTAGAAATGCTCCAATTGAGCTAATTAGCTTATTGAGAGAATATTGCAATTGTCTGACAAAAGTGAAGAATGCAAATTTCCAATTTCAACTAAACATGCTAGAAATGCTCCAATTGACCTAATTGGCTTAATTTGAGAATATTACAAACGTCTGACAAAACTGAAAAATGTAAATTTCCAATTTCAACCAAACATGCTAGAAATGCTCCAAATGCGGAAATAAGCTTACTGTAAGAAGTGTACAAACGTCTGACAAAACTGAAAAATGTAAATTTCCAATTTCAACCAAACATGCTACAAATGCTCCAATTGAGCTAATTAGCTTATTGAGAGAATATTGCAATTGTCTGACAAAAGTGAAAAATGCAAATTTCCAATTTCAACTAAACCTGCTAGAAATGCTCCAATTGAGCTAATTAGCTTATTGTGAGAATATTACAAACGTCTGACAAAACTGAAAAATGTAAATTTTCAATTTCAACCAAACATGCTAGAAATGCTCCAATTGAGCTAGTTAGCTTATTGTGAGAATATTGCAATTGTCTGACAAAAGTGAAAAATGTAAATTTTCAATTTCAACCAAACATGCTAGAAATGCTCCAATTGAGCTAATTAGCTTATTGTGAGAATATTACAAACGTCCGACAAAAGTGAAAAATGTAAATTTCCAATTTCAACCAAACATGCTAGAAATGCTCCAATTGAGCTAATTAGCTTATTGTGAGAATATTACAAACGTCTGACAAAACTGAAAAATGTAAATTTCCAATATCAACCAAACATGCTAGAAATGCTCCAATTGAGCTAATTAGCTTATTGTGAGAATATTGCAATTGTCTGACAAAAGTGAAGAATGCAAATTTCCAATTTCAACTAAACATGCTAGAAATGCTCCAATTGAGCTAATTGGCTTAATTTGAGAATATTACAAACGTCTGACAAAACTGAAAAATGTAAATTTCCAATTTCAACCAAACATGCTAGAAATGCTCCAAATGCGGAAATAAGCTTACTGTAAGAAGTGTACAAACGTCTGACAAAAGTGAAAAATGTAAATTTCCAATTTCAACCAAACATGCTAGAAATGCTCCAATTGAGCTAATTAGCTTATTGTGAGAATATTACAAACGTCTGACAAAACTGAAAAATGTAAATTTCCAATTTCAACCAAACATGCTAGAAATGCTCCAATTGAGCTAATTAGCTTATTGTGAGAATATTACAAACGTCTGACCAAACTGAAAAATGTAAATTTCCAATTTCAACCAAACAAGCTAGAAATGCTCCAATTGAGCTAATTAGCTTATTGTGAGAATATTACAAACGTCTGACAAAACTGAAAAATAGAAATTTCCAATTTCAACCAAACATGCTAGAAATGCTCCAATTGAGCTAATTAGCTTATTGATAGAATATTGCAATTGTCTGACAAAACTGAAAAATGTAATTTCCAATTTCAACCAAACATGCTAGAAATGCTCCAATTGAGCTAATTAGCTTATTGTGAGAATATTACAAACGTCTGACAAAACTGAAAAATGTAAATTTCCAATTTCAACCAAACATGCTAGAAATGCTCCAATTGAGCTAATTAGGTTATTGTGAGAATATTACAAACGTCTGACAAAACTGAAAAATGTAAATTTCCAATTTCAACCAAACATGCTAGAAATGCTCCAATTGAGCTAATTAGCTTATTGTGAGAATATTACAAACGTCTGACAAAAGTAAAAAATGTAAATTTCTGATTTCAACCAAACATGCTAGAAATGCTCCAATTGAGCTAATTAGCTCATTGTGAGAATATTACAAACGTCTGACAAAACTGAAAAATGTAAATTTCCAACTTCAACCAAACATGCTAGAAATGCTCTAATTGAGCTAATTAGCTTATTGTGAGAATATTGCAATTGTCTGACAAAAGTGAAAAATGTAAATTTCCAATTTCAACCAAACATGCTAGAAATGCTCCAATTGAGCTAATTAGCTTATTGTGAGAATATTACAAACGTCTGACAAAACTGAAAAACGTAAATTGCCAATTTCAATCAAACATGCTAGAAATGCTCCAATTGAGCTAATTAGCTTATTGTGAGAATATTGCAATTGTCTGACAAAAGCGAAAAATGTAAATTTCCAATTTCAACCAAACATGCTAGAAATGCTCCAATTGAGCTAATTAGCTTATTGTGAGAATATTACAAACGTCTGACAAAAGTAAAAAATGTAAAATTCTGATTTCAACCAAACATGCTAGAAATGCTCCAATTGAGCTAATTAGCTTATTGTGAGAATATTACAAACGTCTGACAAAAGTGAAAAATGTAAATTTCCAATTTCAACCAAACATGCTAGAAATGTTCCAATTGAGCTAATTAGCTTATTGTGAGAATATTACAAACGTCTGACAAAAGTGAAAAATGTAAATTTCCAATTTCAACCAAACATGCTAGAAATGCTCCAATTGAGCTAATTAGCTTATTGTGAGAATATTACAAACGTCTGACAAAAGTGAAAATTTTAAAATTCCAATTTCAATCAAACATGCTAGAAATGCTCCAATTGCGCAAATAAGCCTACTGTAAGAATTTTACAAACGTCTGACAAAACTGAAAAATGTAAATTTCGAATTTCAACCAAACATGCTAGAAATGCTCCAATTGAGCTAATTAGCTTATTGTGAGAATATTACAAACGTCTGACAAAACTGAAAAACGTAAATTGCCAATTTCAATCAAACATGCTAGAAATGCTCCAATTGAGCTAATTAGCTTATTGTGAGAATATTACAAACGTCTGACAAAACTGAAAAACGTAAATTGCCAATTTCAATCAAACATGCTAGAAATGCTCCAATTGAGCTAATTAGCTTATTGTGAGAATATTGCAATTGTCTGACAAAAGCGAAAAATGTAAATTTCCAATTTCAACCAAACATGCTAGAAATGCTCCAATTGAGCTAATTAGCTTATTGTGAGAATATTACAAACGTCTGACAAAAGTAAAAAATGTAAAATTCTGATTTCAACCAAACATGCTAGAAATGCTCCAATTGAGCTAATTAGCTTATTGTGAGAATATTACAAACGTCTGACAAAAGTGAAAAATGTAAATTTCCAATTTCAACCAAACATGCTAGAAATGTTCCAATTGAGCTAATTAGCTTATTGTGAGAATATTACAAACGTCTGACAAAAGTGAAAAATGTAAATTTCCAATTTCAACCAAACATGCTAGAAATGCTCCAATTGAGCTAATTAGCTTATTGTGAGAATATTACAAACGTCTGACAAAAGTGAAAAATTTAAAATTCCAATTTCAATCAAACATGCTAGAAATGCTCCAATTGCGCAAATAAGCCTACTGTAAGAATTTTACAAACGTCTGACAAAACTGAAAAATGTAAATTTCGAATTTCAACCAAACATGCTAGAAATGCTCCAATTGAGCTAATTAGCTTATTGTGAGAATATTACAAACGTCTGACAAAAGTGAAAAATGTAAATTTCCAATTTCAACCAAACATGCTAGAAATGTTCCAATTGAGCTAATTAGCTTATTGTGAGAATATTACAAACGTCTGACAAAAGTGAAAAATGTAAATTTCCAATTTCAACCAAACATGCTAGAAATGCTCCAATTGAGCTAATTAGCTTATTGTGAGAATATTACAAACGTCTGACAAAAGTGAAAAATTTAAAATTCCAATTTCAATCAAACATGCTAGAAATGCTCCAATTGCGCAAATAAGCCTACTGTAAGAATTTTACAAACGTCTGACAAAACTGAAAAATGTAAATTTCGAATTTCAACCAAACATGCTAGAAATGCTCCAATTGAGCTAATTAGCTTATTGTGAGAATATTACAAACGTCTGACAAAACTGAAAAACGTAAATTGCCAATTTCAATCAAACATGCTAGAAATGCTCCAATTGAGCTAATTAGCTTATTGTGAGAATATTGCAATTGTCTGACAAAAGCGAAAAATGTAAATTTCCAATTTCAACCAAACATGCTAGAAATGCTCCAATTGAGCTAATTAGCTTATTGTGAGAATATTACAAACGTCTGACAAAAGTAAAAAATGTAAAATTCTGATTTCAACCAAACATGCTAGAAATGCTCCAATTGAGCTAATTAGCTTATTGTGAGAATATTACAAACGTCTGACAAAAGTGAAAAATGTAAATTTCCAATTTCAACCAAACATGCTAGAAATGTTCCAATTGAGCTAATTAGCTTATTGTGAGAATATTACAAACGTCTGACAAAAGTGAAAAATGTAAATTTCCAATTTCAACCAAACATGCTAGAAATGCTCCAATTGAGCTAATTAGCTTATTGTGAGAATATTACAAACGTCTGACAAAAGTGAAAAATTTAAAATTCCAATTTCAATCAAACATGCTAGAAATGCTCCAATTGCGCAAATAAGCCTACTGTAAGAATTTTACAAACGTCTGACAAAACTGAAAAATGTAAATTTCGAATTTCAACCAAACATGCTAGAAATGCTCCAATTGAGCTAATTAGCTTATTGTGAGAATATTGCAAACGTCTGACAAAACTGAAAAACGTAAATTGCCAATTTCAATCAAACATGCTAGAAATGCTCCAATTGAGCTAATTAGCTTATTGTGAGAATATTACAAACGTCTGACAAAACTGAAAAACGTAAATTGCCAATTTCAATCAAACATGCTAGAAATGCTCCAATTGAGCTAATTAGCTTATTGTGAGAATATTGCAATTGTCTGACAAAAGCGAAAAATGTAAATTTCCAATTTCAACCAAACATGCTAGAAATGCTCCAATTGAGCTAATTAGCTTATTGTGAGAATATTACAAACGTCTGACAAAAGTAAAAAATGTAAAATTCTGATTTCAACCAAACATGCTAGAAATGCTCCAATTGAGCTAATTAGCTTATTGTGAGAATATTACAAACGTCTGACAAAAGTGAAAAATGTAAATTTCCAATTTCAACCAAACATGCTAGAAATGTTCCAATTGAGCTAATTAGCTTATTGTGAGAATATTACAAACGTCTGACAAAAGTGAAAAATGTAAATTTCCAATTTCAACCAAACATGCTAGAAATGCTCCAATTGAGCTAATTAGCTTATTGTGAGAATATTACAAACGTCTGACAAAAGTGAAAAATTTAAAATTCCAATTTCAATCAAACATGCTAGAAATGCTCCAATTGCGCAAATAAGCCTACTGTAAGAATTTTACAAACGTCTGACAAAACTGAAAAATGTAAATTTCGAATTTCAACCAAACATGCTAGAAATGCTCCAATTGAGCTAATTAGCTTATTGTGAGAATATTGCAATTGTTTGACAAAAGTGAAAAATGTAAATTTCCAATTTCAACCAAACATGCTAGAAATGCTCCAATTGAGCTAATTAGCTTATTGTGAGAATATTACAAACGTCTGACAAAACTGAAAAATGTAAATTTCCAATTTCAACCAAACATGCTAGAAATGCTCCATTTGAGCTAATTAGCTTTTTGTGAGAATATTACAAACGTCTGACAAAACTGATAAATGTAAATTTCCAATTTCAACCAAACATGCTAGAAATGCTCCAATTGAGCTAATTAGCTTATTGTGAGAATATTACAAACGTCTGACAAAACTGAAAAATGTAAATTTCCAATTTCAACCAAACATGCTAGAAATGCTCCAATTGAGCTAATTAGCTTATTGTGAGAATATTGCAATTGTCTGACAAAAGTGAAAAATGTAAATTTCCAATTTCAACCAAACATGCTAGAAATGCTCCAATTGAGCTAATTAGCTTATTGTGAGAATATTGCAATTGTCTGACAAAAGCGAAAAATGTAAATTTCCAATTTCAACCAAACATGCTAGAAATGCTCCAATTGAGCTAATTAGCTTATTGTGAGAATATTACAAACGTCTGACAAAAGTGAAAAATGTAAATTTCCAATTTCAACCAAACATGCTAGAAATGCTCCAATTGAGCTAATTAGCTTATTGTGAGAATATTACAAACGTCTGACAAAACTGAAAAATGTAAATTTCCAATTTCAACCAAACATGCTAGAAATGCTCAAATTGCGCAAATAAGCCTACTGTAAGAATTTTACAAACGTCTGACAAAGCTGAAAAATGTAAATTTCCAATTTCAACCAAACATGCTAGAAATGCTCCAATTGAGCTGGTTAGCTTATTGAGAGAATATTGCAATTGTCTGACAAAAGTGAAGAATGCAAATTTCCAATTTCAACTAAACATGCTAGAAATGCTCCAATTGAGCTAATTAGCTTAATTTGAGAATATTACAAACGTCTGACAAAACTGAAAAATGTAAATTTCCAATTTCAACCAAACATGCTAGAAATGCTCCAAATGCGGAAATAAGCTTACTGTAAGAAGTGTACAAACGTCTGACAAAACTGAAAAATGTAAATTTCCAATTTCAACCAAACATGCTAGAAATGCTCCAATTGAGCTAATTAGCTTATTGAGAGAATATTGCAATTGTCTGACAAAAGTGAAAAATGCAAATTTCCAATTTCAACTAAACATGCTAGAAATGCTCCAATTGAGCTAGTTAGCTTATTGTGAGAATATTGCAATTGTCTGACAAAAGTGAAAAATGTAAATTTTCAATTTCAACCAAACATGCTAGAAATGCTCCAATTGAGCTAATTAGCTTATTGTGAGAATATTACAAACGTCCGACAAAAGTGAAAAATGTAAATTTCCAATTTCAACCAAACATGCTAGAAATGCTCCAATTGAGCTAATTAGCTTATTGTGAGAATATTACAAACGTCTGACAAAACTGAAAAATGTAAATTTCCAATTTCAACCAAACATGCTAGAAATGCTCCAATTGAGCTAATTAGCTTATTGTGAGAATATTACAAACGTCTGACCAAACTGAAAAATGTAAATTTCCAATTTCAACCAAACAAGCTAGAAATGCTCCAATTGAGCTAATTAGCTTATTGTGAGAATATTACAAACGTCTGACATAACTGAAAAATAGAAATTTCCAATTTCAACCAAACATGCTAGAAATGCTCCAATTGAGCTAATTAGCTTATTGATAGAATATTGCAATTGTCTGACAAAACTGAAAAATGTAATTTCCAATTTCAACCAAACATGCTAGAAATGCTCCAATTGAGCTAATTAGCTTATTGTGAGAATATTACAAACGTCTGACAAAACTGAAAAATGTAAATTTCCAATTTCAACCAAACATGCTAGAAATGCTCCAATTGAGCTAATTAGCTTATTGTGAGAATATTACAAACGTCTGACAAAAGTAAAAAATGTAAATTTCTGATTTCAACCAAGCATGCTAGAAATGCTCCAATTGAGCTAATTAGCTCATTGTGAGAATATTACAAACGTCTGACAAAACTGAAAAATGTAAATTTCCAACTTCAACCAAACATGCTAGAAATGCTCCAATTGAGCTAATTAGCTTATTGTGAGAATATTACAAACGTCTGACAAAACTGAAAAATGTAAATTTCCAATTTCAACCAAACATGCTAGAAATGCTCCAATTGAGCTAATTAGCTTATTGAGAGAATATTGCAATTGTCTGACAAAAGTGAAAAATTTAAATTTCCAATTTCAACTAAACATGCTAGAAATGCTCCAATTGAGCTAATTAGCTTATTGTGAGAATATTACAAACGTCTGACAAAACTGAAAAATGTAAATTTTCAATTTCAACCAAACATGCTAGAAATGCTCCAATTGAGCTAGTTAGCTTATTGTGAGAATATTGCAATTGTCTGACAAAAGTGAAAAATGTAAATTTTCAATTTCAACCAAACATGCTAGAAATGCTCCAATTGAGCTAATAAGCTTATTGTGAGAATATTACTAACGTCCGACAAAAGTGAAAAATGTAAATTTCCAATTTCAACCAAACATGCTAGAAATGCTCCAATTGAGCTAATTAGCTTATTGTGAGAATATTACAAACGTCTGACAAAACTGAAAAATGTAAATTTCCAATTTCAACCAAACATGCTAGAAATGCTCCAATTGAGCTAATTAGCTTATTGTGAGAATATTACAAACGTCTGACCAAACTGAAAAATGTAAATTTCCAATTTCAACCAAACAAGCTAGAAATGCTCCAATTGAGCTAATTAGCTTATTGTGAGAATATTACAAACGTCTGACAAAACTGAAAAACGTAAATTGCCAATTTCAATCAAACATGCTAGAAATGCTCCAATTGAGCTAATTAGCTTATTGTGAGAATATTGCAATTGTCTGACAAAAGCGAAAAATGTAAATTTCCAATTTCAACCAAACATGCTAGAAATGCTCCAATTGAGCTAATTAGCTTATTGTGAGAATATTACAAACGTCTGACAAAAGTAAAAAATGTAAAATTCTGATTTCAACCAAACATGCTAGAAATGCTCCAATTGAGCTAATTAGCTTATTGATAGAATATTGCAATTGTCTGACAAAACTGAAAAATGTAATTTCCAATTTCAACCAAACATGCTAGAAATGCTCCAATTGAGCTAATTAGCTTATTGTGAGAATATTACAAACGTCTGACAAAACTGAAAAATGTAAATTTCCAATTTCAACCAAACATGCTAGAAATGCTCCAATTGAGCTAATTAGCTTATTGTGAGAATATTGCAATTGTCTGACAAAAGTGAAAAATGTAAATTTCCAATTTCAACCAAACATGCTAGAAATGTTCCAATTGAGCTAATTAGCTTATTGTGAGAATATTGCAATTGTCTGACAAAAGTGAAAAATGTAAATTTCCAATTTCAACCAAACATGCTAGAAATGTTCCAATTGAGCTAATTAGCTTATTGTGAGAATATTACAAACGTCTGACAAAACTGAAAAATGTAAATTTCCAATTTCAACCAAACATGCTAGAAATGCTCCAATTGAGCTAATTAGCTTATTGTGAGAATATTACAAACGTCTGACAAAAGTGAAAAATTTAAAATTCCAATTTCAATCAAACATGCTAGAAATGCTCCAATTGCGCAAATAAGCCTACTGTAAGAATTTTACAAACGTCTGACAAAACTGAAAAATAGAAATTTCCAATTTCAACCAAACATGCTAGAAATGCTCCAATTGAGCTAATTAGCTTATTGATAGAATATTGCAATTGTCTGACAAAACTGAAAAATGTAGTTTCCAATTTCAACCAAACATGCTAGAAATGCTCCAATTGAGCTAATTAGCTTATTGTTAGAATATTACAAACGTCTGACAAAACTGAAAAATGTAAATTTCCAATTTCAACCAAACATGCTAGAAATGCTCCAATTGAGCTAATTAGCTTATTGTGAGAATATTACAAACGTCTGACAAAAGTAAAAAATGTAAATTTTTGAATCAACCAAACATGCTAGAAATGCTCCAATTGAGCTAATTAGCTTATTGTGAGAATATTACAAACGTCTGACAAAACTGAAAAATGTAAATTTCCAATTTCAACCAAACATGCTAGAAATGCTCCAATTGAGCTAATTAGCTTATTGTGAGAATATTGCAATCGTCTGACAAAAGTGAAAAATGTAAATTTCCAATTTCAACCAAACATGCTAGAAATGCTCCAATTGAGCTAATTAGGTTATTGTGAGAATATTACAAACGTCTGACAAAACTGAAAAATGTAAATTTCCAATTTCAACCAAACATGCTAGAAATGCTCCAATTGAGCTAATTAGCTTATTGTGAGAATATTACAATCGTCTGACAAAAGTGAAAAAATTATAATTCCAATTTCAATCAAACATGCTAGAAATGCTCCAATTGCGCAAATAAGCCTACTGTAAGAATTTTACAAACGTCTGACAAAACTGAAAATTTAAATTTTCAATTTCAACCAAACATGCTAGAAATGCTCCAATTGAGCTAATTAGCTTATTGTGAGAATATTGCCATTGTTTGACAAAAGTGAAAAATGTAAATTTCCCATTTCAACCAAACATGCTAGAAATGCTCAAATTGAGCTAATTAGCTTATTGTGAGAATATTACAAACGTCTGACAAAACTGAAAAATGTAAATTTCCAATTTCAACCAAACATGCTAGAAATGCTCCAATTGAGCTAATTAGCTTATTGTGAGAATATTACAAACGTCTGACCAAACTGAAAAAATTAAATTTCCAATTTCAACCAAACAAGCTAGAAATGCTCCAATTGAGCTAATTAGCTTATTGTGAGAATATTACAAACGTCTGACAAAACTGAAAAATAGAAATTTCCAATTTCAACCAAACATGCTAGAAATGCTCCAATTGAGCTAAATAGCTTATTGATAGAATATTGCAATTGTCTGACAAAACTGAAAAATGTAATTTCCAATTTCAACCAAACATGCTAGAAATGCTCCAATTGAGCTAATTAGCTTATTGTTAGAATATTACAAACGTCTGACAAAAGTGAAAAATGTAAATTTCCAATTTCAACCAAACATGCTAGAAATGCTCCAATTGAGCTAATTAGCTTATTGTGAGAATATTACAAACGTCTGACAAAACTGAAAAATGTAAATTTCCAATTTCAACCAAACATGCTAGAAATGCTCCAATTGAGCTAATTAGCTTATTGTGAGAATATTACAAACGTCTGACAAAAGTGAAAAATGTAAATTTCTGATTTCAACCAAACATGCTAGAAATGCTCCAATTGAGCTAATTAGCTTATTGTGAGAATATTACAAACGTCTGACAAAACTGAAAAATGTAAATTTCCAATTTCAACCAAACATGCTAGAAATGCTCCAATTGAGCTAATTAGCTTATTGTGAGAATATTGCAATTGTCTGACAAAAGTGAAAAATGTAAATTTCCAATTTCAACCAAACATGCTAGAAATGTTCCAATTGAGCTAATTAGCTTATTGTGAGAATATTGCAATTGTCTGACAAAAGTAAAAAATGTAAATTTCCAATTTCAACCAAACATGCTAGAAATCCTCCAATTGAGCTAATTAGCTTATTGTGAGAATATTACAAACGTCTGACAAAACTGAAAAATGTAAATTTCCAATTTCAACCAAACATGCTAGAAATGCTCCAATTGAGCTAATTAGCTTATTGTGAGAATATTACAAACGTCTGACAAAAGTGAAAATTTTATAATTCCAATTTCAATCAAACATGCTAGAAATGCTCCAATTGCGCAAATAAGCCTACTGTAAGAATTTTACAAACGTCTGACAAAACTGAAAATTTAAATTTTCAATTTCAACCAAACATGCTAGAAATGTTCCAATTGAGCTAATTAGCTTATTGTGAGAATATTGCAATTGTCTGACAAAAGTGAAAAATGTAAATTTCCAATTTCAACCAAACATGCTAGAAATGCTCCAATTGAGCAAATTAGCTTATTGTGAGAATATTACAAACGTCTGACAAAAGTGAAAAATTTAAAATTCCAATTTCAATCAAACATGCTAGAAATGCTCCAATTGCGCAAATAAGCCTACTGTAAGAATTTTACAATTGTCTGACAAAACTGAAAATTTAAATTTTGAATTTCAACCAAACATGCTAGAAATGCTCCAATTGAGCTAATTAGCTTATTGTGAGAATATTGCAATTGTTTGACAAAAGTGAAAAAATGTAAATTTCCAATTTCAACCAAACATGCTAGAAATGCTCCAATTGAGCTAATTAGCTTATTGTGAGAATATTACACTGCCCTGATCTGGCAAAACCCAATAATTGACATTTTTTTCAAAATTGACTTTTCTCTTGATTTGACCTGTTTTCTGGTTGAAAATTCATGTCACAAAATTTTATATGTCAAATCCTACCAGAAGTGTGATTTTCTGGCATGGCATAACCCAATAACTCAATATCACCAATGGTATTCATCTGGCAAAACCCAACAATTGGGCTTGTTTGGTTATGATTGGATGACAGCATGCTGCCCATTGTAATTTTTGTGTTCTGCCACAGTATAAAGCAAAATGCTAGCTTCAAACTGAGCAGACAATACAAACAACTTACACTTGTGCACTTCTAATCTTGTTTATTCACATCAATTCCAGTTTATTCAGTAGATCAGATTATCATACATCTCATTGATTACCCAAGGATTAAAATGGTTTATCAGATCAGTTACTATGGCTTTACGTACATCAAGCAGAGACAGTGAGTATCCTGTTTTATTTTTTAATGTTGTTTTCATTCATGCTTACCATTGGTATAAATATTTTAATATTACATCTTAATTGGTGCCAACGCAATGTCACACATACTCATACGCAACGCAATGTAGGATAACTAGCTAGTAGACACACATTGTTTATCTAATACTGGTTGTCGGTGTGGGATTAACTGTATTTATTGGTCTCGGTGGCAATTCTATTTTCACTCATGTCACCAAGAATGAACGCTCACATATTACTTTTTTATATCAGTTGTGATGTATTTAAAATTGCAAAAAGTAATTATGTTACCGACGCCTTATCTTTTATA
This sequence comes from Watersipora subatra, assembly GCF_963576615.1. Classification (NCBI taxonomy): domain Eukaryota; kingdom Metazoa; phylum Bryozoa; class Gymnolaemata; order Cheilostomatida; family Watersiporidae; genus Watersipora; species Watersipora subatra. The sequence goes on from NW_027045284.1 coordinate 179,956, forward strand.
TGCATCATTATTTGCAGACATTCTGGATGAATTCGTGACACCGCCTAAAACACGCTGCCGCACCGATGAAGAAAAGCGGAAAACAGATGTTGAAAAACACAAACTCAGACCTCCGTGCACATGCACAAAGCTAAACTGCCGTGATAAGATATCTCAAGAAACCTGAATCAACACATACTCAGCTTTTTGGCAGCTAACTAAGCAGCAGAGAGACATTCAGATGTTTAGCCTCCTAGATGTGACTGAACCAAAAACATTGAAGCGGGATGCTTCCTCTAACCGTGACCGAACCGTCACATACACAATTAAAGATCCTTCTGGTGCAAAGCAGAGAGTGTGTAAAACATTCTTTCTGAGCACACATGGATACCTGATTAACACATCGAGCATCATCAACAATAGGCATCAAATTTTGACTAATAAGTCAAATTTGATGGGATTAGCAAGTTTAATCCCTTCAATTAGCAAAATGGGGGAATCGATTCATTGAATTGTTTGGTTATGCCTGCCTTTCAGGATGCTAACCACAAACAAGATGGTCATGCAAAACATAACAACTTCAATTGATGGGTTTTGCCAGATCAATCTCACATGAAGACAGTAGCATCAATGTTCTGTCAAAACCAAATAATTGACCCAAAATTCATTTTACTGAGCAAAAACAACTCTGATTTTTCAGTGGATTTTGAACATTTTTGTTTTTCAAATATGTTCAAATATTTGAACATATTTGAACAACAAATATGTTCAAATATTTGTACCAAATATGAAGTGTTAAGTGCAATATTTCCAGGTTGGAACCAATTTAAACTTCGAAAGGCTGTACTGAAAACTTTTTGTTTACGCAATTATTGGGTTTTGCCAGATCAGGGCAGTACAAACGTCTGACAAAACTGAAAAATGTAAATTTCCAATTTCAACCAAACATGCTAGAAATGCTCCAATTGAGCTAATTAGCTTATTGAGAGAATATTGCAATTGTCTGACAAAAGTGAAAAATTTAAATTTCCAATTTCAACTAAACATGCTAGAAATGCTCCAATTGAGCTAATTAGCTTATTGTGAGAATATTACAAACGTCTGACAAAACTGAAAAATGTAAATTTTCAATTTCAACCAAACATGCTAGAAATGCTCCAATTGAGCTAGTTAGCTTATTGTGAGAATATTGCAATTGTCTGACAAAAGTGAAAAATGTAAATTTTCAATTTCAACCAAACATGCTAGAAATGCTCCAATTGAGCTAATAAGCTTATTGTGAGAATATTACTAACGTCCGACAAAAGTGAAAAATGTAAATTTCCAATTTCAACCAAACATGCTAGAAATGCTCCAATTGAGCTAATTAGCTTATTGTGAGAATATTACAAACGTCTGACAAAACTGAAAAATGTAAATTTCCAATTTCAACCAAACATGCTAGAAATGCTCCAATTGAGCTAATTAGCTTATTGTGAGAATATTACAAACGTCTGACCAAACTGAAAAATGTAAATTTCCAATTTCAACCAAACAAGCTAGAAATGCTCCAATTGAGCTAATTAGCTTATTGTGAGAATATTACAAACGTCTGACAAAACTGAAAAACGTAAATTGCCAATTTCAATCAAACATGCTAGAAATGCTCCAATTGAGCTAATTAGCTTATTGTGAGAATATTGCAATTGTCTGACAAAAGCGAAAAATGTAAATTTCCAATTTCAACCAAACATGCTAGAAATGCTCCAATTGAGCTAATTAGCTTATTGTGAGAATATTACAAACGTCTGACAAAAGTAAAAAATGTAAAATTCTGATTTCAACCAAACATGCTAGAAATGCTCCAATTGAGCTAATTAGCTTATTGATAGAATATTGCAATTGTCTGACAAAACTGAAAAATGTAATTTCCAATTTCAACCAAACATGCTAGAAATGCTCCAATTGAGCTAATTAGCTTATTGTGAGAATATTACAAACGTCTGACAAAACTGAAAAATGTAAATTTCCAATTTCAACCAAACATGCTAGAAATGCTCCAATTGAGCTAATTAGCTTATTGTGAGAATATTGCAATTGTCTGACAAAAGTGAAAAATGTAAATTTCCAATTTCAACCAAACATGCTAGAAATGTTCCAATTGAGCTAATTAGCTTATTGTGAGAATATTGCAATTGTCTGACAAAAGTGAAAAATGTAAATTTCCAATTTCAACCAAACATGCTAGAAATGTTCCAATTGAGCTAATTAGCTTATTGTGAGAATATTACAAACGTCTGACAAAACTGAAAAATGTAAATTTCCAATTTCAACCAAACATGCTAGAAATGCTCCAATTGAGCTAATTAGCTTATTGTGAGAATATTACAAACGTCTGACAAAAGTGAAAAATTTAAAATTCCAATTTCAATCAAACATGCTAGAAATGCTCCAATTGCGCAAATAAGCCTACTGTAAGAATTTTACAAACGTCTGACAAAACTGAAAAATAGAAATTTCCAATTTCAACCAAACATGCTAGAAATGCTCCAATTGAGCTAATTAGCTTATTGATAGAATATTGCAATTGTCTGACAAAACTGAAAAATGTAGTTTCCAATTTCAACCAAACATGCTAGAAATGCTCCAATTGAGCTAATTAGCTTATTGTTAGAATATTACAAACGTCTGACAAAACTGAAAAATGTAAATTTCCAATTTCAACCAAACATGCTAGAAATGCTCCAATTGAGCTAATTAGCTTATTGTGAGAATATTACAAACGTCTGACAAAAGTAAAAAATGTAAATTTTTGAATCAACCAAACATGCTAGAAATGCTCCAATTGAGCTAATTAGCTTATTGTGAGAATATTACAAACGTCTGACAAAACTGAAAAATGTAAATTTCCAATTTCAACCAAACATGCTAGAAATGCTCCAATTGAGCTAATTAGCTTATTGTGAGAATATTGCAATCGTCTGACAAAAGTGAAAAATGTAAATTTCCAATTTCAACCAAACATGCTAGAAATGCTCCAATTGAGCTAATTAGGTTATTGTGAGAATATTACAAACGTCTGACAAAACTGAAAAATGTAAATTTCCAATTTCAACCAAACATGCTAGAAATGCTCCAATTGAGCTAATTAGCTTATTGTGAGAATATTACAATCGTCTGACAAAAGTGAAAAAATTATAATTCCAATTTCAATCAAACATGCTAGAAATGCTCCAATTGCGCAAATAAGCCTACTGTAAGAATTTTACAAACGTCTGACAAAACTGAAAATTTAAATTTTCAATTTCAACCAAACATGCTAGAAATGCTCCAATTGAGCTAATTAGCTTATTGTGAGAATATTGCCATTGTTTGACAAAAGTGAAAAATGTAAATTTCCCATTTCAACCAAACATGCTAGAAATGCTCAAATTGAGCTAATTAGCTTATTGTGAGAATATTACAAACGTCTGACAAAACTGAAAAATGTAAATTTCCAATTTCAACCAAACATGCTAGAAATGCTCCAATTGAGCTAATTAGCTTATTGTGAGAATATTACAAACGTCTGACCAAACTGAAAAAATTAAATTTCCAATTTCAACCAAACAAGCTAGAAATGCTCCAATTGAGCTAATTAGCTTATTGTGAGAATATTACAAACGTCTGACAAAACTGAAAAATAGAAATTTCCAATTTCAACCAAACATGCTAGAAATGCTCCAATTGAGCTAAATAGCTTATTGATAGAATATTGCAATTGTCTGACAAAACTGAAAAATGTAATTTCCAATTTCAACCAAACATGCTAGAAATGCTCCAATTGAGCTAATTAGCTTATTGTTAGAATATTACAAACGACTGACAAAAGTGAAAAATGTAAATTTCCAATTTCAACCAAACATGCTAGAAATGCTCCAATTGAGCTAATTAGCTTATTGTGAGAATATTACAAACGTCTGACAAAACTGAAAAATGTAAATTTCCAATTTCAACCAAACATGCTAGAAATGCTCCAATTGAGCTAATTAGCTTATTGTGAGAATATTACAAACGTCTGACAAAAGTGAAAAATGTAAATTTCTGATTTCAACCAAACATGCTAGAAATGCTCCAATTGAGCTAATTAGCTTATTGTGAGAATATTACAAACGTCTGACAAAACTGAAAAATGTAAATTTCCAATTTCAACCAAACATGCTAGAAATGCTCCAATTGAGCTAATTAGCTTATTGTGAGAATATTGCAATTGTCTGACAAAAGTGAAAAATGTAAATTTCCAATTTCAACCAAACATGCTAGAAATGTTCCAATTGAGCTAATTAGCTTATTGTGAGAATATTGCAATTGTCTGACAAAAGTAAAAAATGTAAATTTCCAATTTCAACCAAACATGCTAGAAATCCTCCAATTGAGCTAATTAGCTTATTGTGAGAATATTACAAACGTCTGACAAAACTGAAAAATGTAAATTTCCAATTTCAACCAAACATGCTAGAAATGCTCCAATTGAGCTAATTAGCTTATTGTGAGAATATTACAAACGTCTGACAAAAGTGAAAATTTTATAATTCCAATTTCAATCAAACATGCTAGAAATGCTCCAATTGCGCAAATAAGCCTACTGTAAGAATTTTACAAACGTCTGACAAAACTGAAAATTTAAATTTTCAATTTCAACCAAACATGCTAGAAATGTTCCAATTGAGCTAATTAGCTTATTGTGAGAATATTGCAATTGTCTGACAAAAGTGAAAAATGTAAATTTCCAATTTCAACCAAACATGCTAGAAATGCTCCAATTGAGCAAATTAGCTTATTGTGAGAATATTACAAACGTCTGACAAAAGTGAAAAATTTAAAATTCCAATTTCAATCAAACATGCTAGAAATGCTCCAATTGCGCAAATAAGCCTACTGTAAGAATTTTACAATTGTCTGACAAAACTGAAAATTTAAATTTTGAATTTCAACCAAACATGCTAGAAATGCTCCAATTGAGCTAATTAGCTTATTGTGAGAATATTGCAATTGTTTGACAAAAGTGAAAAAATGTAAATTTCCAATTTCAACCAAACATGCTAGAAATGCTCCAATTGAGCTAATTAGCTTATTGTGAGAATATTACACTGCCCTGATCTGGCAAAACCCAATAATTGACATTTTTTTCAAAATTGACTTTTCTCTTGATTTGACCTGTTTTCTGGTTGAAAATTCATGTCACAAAATTTTATATGTCAAATCCTACCAGAAGTGTGATTTTCTGGCATGGCATAACCCAATAACTCAATATCACCAATGGTATTCATCTGGCAAAACCCAACAATTGGGCTTGTTTGGTTATGATTGGATGACAGCATGCTGCCCATTGTAATTTTTGTGTTCTGCCACAGTATAAAGCAAAATGCTAGCTTCAAACTGAGCAGACAATACAAACAACTTACACTTGTGCACTTCTAATCTTGTTTATTCACATCAATTCCAGTTTATTCAGTAGATCAGATTATCATACATCTCATTGATTACCCAAGGATTAAAATGGTTTATCAGATCAGTTACTATGGCTTTACGTACATCAAGCAGAGACAGTGAGTATCCTGTTTTATTTTTTAATGTTGTTTTCATTCATGCTTACCATTGGTATAAATATTTTAATATTACATCTTAATTGGTGCCAACGCAATGTCACACATACTCATACGCAACGCAATGTAGGATAACTAGCTAGTAGACACACATTGTTTATCTAATACTGGTTGTCGGTGTGGGATTAACTGTATTTATTGGTCTCGGTGGCAATTCTATTTTCACTCATGTCACCAAGAATGAACGCTCACATATTACTTTTTTATATCAGTTGTGATGTATTTAAAATTGCAAAAAGTAATTATGTTACCGACGCCTTATCTTTTATATGCATCATTATTTGCAGACATTCTGGATGAATTCGTGACACCGCCTAAAACACGCTGCCGCACCGATGAAGAAAAGCGGAAAACAGATGTTGAAAAACACAAACTCAGACCTCCGTGCACATGCACAAAGCTAAACTGCCGTGATAAGATATCTCAAGAAACCTGAATCAACACATACTCAGCTTTTTGGCAGCTAACTAAGCAGCAGAGAGACATTCAGATGTTTAGCCTCCTAGATGTGACTGAACCAAAAACATTGAAGCGGGATGCTTCCTCTAACCGTGACCGAACCGTCACATACACAATTAAAGATCCTTCTGGTGCAAAGCAGAGAGTGTGTAAAACATTCTTTCTGAGCACACATGGATACCTGATTAACACATCGAGCATCATCAACAATAGGCATCAAATTTTGACTAATAAGTCAAATTTGATGGGATTAGCAAGTTTAATCCCTTCAATTAGCAAAATGGGGGAATCGATTCATTGAATTGTTTGGTTATGCCTGCCTTTCAGGATGCTAACCACAAACAAGATGGTCATGCAAAACATAACAACTTCAATTGATGGGTTTTGCCAGATCAATCTCACATGAAGACAGTAGCATCAATGTTCTGTCAAAACCAAATAATTGACCCAAAATTCATTTTACTGAGCAAAAACAACTCTGATTTTTCAGTGGATTTTGAACATTTTTGTTTTTCAAATATGTTCAAATATTTGAACATATTTGAACAACAAATATGTTCAAATATTTGTACCAAATATGAAGTGTTAAGTGCAATATTTCCAGGTTGGAACCAATTTAAACTTCGAAAGGCTGTACTGAAAACTTTTTGTTTACGCAATTATTGGGTTTTGCCAGATCAGGGCAGTACAAACGTCTGACAAAACTGAAAAATGTAAATTTCCAATTTCAACCAAACATGCTAGAAATGCTCCAATTGAGCTAATTAGCTTATTGTGAGAATATTGCAATTGTCTGACAAAAGCGAAAAATGTAAATTTCCAATTTCAACCAAACATGCTAGAAATGCTCCAATTGAGCTAATTAGCTTATTGTGAGAATATTACAAACGTCTGACAAAAGTGAAAAATGTAAATTTCCAATTTCAACCAAACATGCTAGAAATGCTCCAATTGAGCTAATTAGCTTATTGTGAGAATATTACAAACGTCTGACAAAACTGAAAAATGTAAATTTCCAAATTCAACCAAACATGCTAGAAATGCTCAAATTGCGCAAATAAGCCTACTGTAAGAATTTTACAAACGTCTGACAAAGCTGAAAAATGTAAATTTCCAATTTCAACCAAACATGCTAGAAATGCTCCAATTGAGCTAATTAGCTTATTGAGAGAATATTGCAATTGTCTGACAAAAGTGAAGAATGCAAATTTCCAATTTCAACTAAACATGCTAGAAATGCTCCAATTGACCTAATTGGCTTAATTTGAGAATATTACAAACGTCTGACAAAACTGAAAAATGTAAATTTCCAATTTCAACCAAACATGCTAGAAATGCTCCAAATGCGGAAATAAGCTTACTGTAAGAAGTGTACAAACGTCTGACAAAACTGAAAAATGTAAATTTCCAATTTCAACCAAACATGCTACAAATGCTCCAATTGAGCTAATTAGCTTATTGAGAGAATATTGCAATTGTCTGACAAAAGTGAAAAATGCAAATTTCCAATTTCAACTAAACCTGCTAGAAATGCTCCAATTGAGCTAATTAGCTTATTGTGAGAATATTACAAACGTCTGACAAAACTGAAAAATGTAAATTTTCAATTTCAACCAAACATGCTAGAAATGCTCCAATTGAGCTAGTTAGCTTATTGTGAGAATATTGCAATTGTCTGACAAAAGTGAAAAATGTAAATTTTCAATTTCAACCAAACATGCTAGAAATGCTCCAATTGAGCTAATTAGCTTATTGTGAGAATATTACAAACGTCCGACAAAAGTGAAAAATGTAAATTTCCAATTTCAACCAAACATGCTAGAAATGCTCCAATTGAGCTAATTAGCTTATTGTGAGAATATTACAAACGTCTGACAAAACTGAAAAATGTAAATTTCCAATTTCAACCAAACATGCTAGAAATGCTCCAATTGAGCTAATTAGCTTATTGTGAGAATATTGCAATTGTCTGACAAAAGTGAAGAATGCAAATTTCCAATTTCAACTAAACATGCTAGAAATGCTCCAATTGAGCTAATTGGCTTAATTTGAGAATATTACAAACGTCTGACAAAACTGAAAAATGTAAATTTCCAATTTCAACCAAACATGCTAGAAATGCTCCAAATGCGGAAATAAGCTTACTGTAAGAAGTGTACAAACGTCTGACAAAAGTGAAAAATGTAAATTTCCAATTTCAACCAAACATGCTAGAAATGCTCCAATTGAGCTAATTAGCTTATTGTGAGAATATTACAAACGTCTGACAAAACTGAAAAATGTAAATTTCCAATTTCAACCAAACATGCTAGAAATGCTCCAATTGAGCTAATTAGCTTATTGTGAGAATATTACAAACGTCTGACCAAACTGAAAAATGTAAATTTCCAATTTCAACCAAACAAGCTAGAAATGCTCCAATTGAGCTAATTAGCTTATTGTGAGAATATTACAAACGTCTGACAAAACTGAAAAATAGAAATTTCCAATTTCAACCAAACATGCTAGAAATGCTCCAATTGAGCTAATTAGCTTATTGATAGAATATTGCAATTGTCTGACAAAACTGAAAAATGTAATTTCCAATTTCAACCAAACATGCTAGAAATGCTCCAATTGAGCTAATTAGCTTATTGTGAGAATATTACAAACGTCTGACAAAACTGAAAAATGTAAATTTCCAATTTCAACCAAACATGCTAGAAATGCTCCAATTGAGCTAATTAGGTTATTGTGAGAATATTACAAACGTCTGACAAAACTGAAAAATGTAAATTTCCAATTTCAACCAAACATGCTAGAAATGCTCCAATTGAGCTAATTAGCTTATTGTGAGAATATTACAAACGTCTGACAAAAGTAAAAAATGTAAATTTCTGATTTCAACCAAACATGCTAGAAATGCTCCAATTGAGCTAATTAGCTCATTGTGAGAATATTACAAACGTCTGACAAAACTGAAAAATGTAAATTTCCAACTTCAACCAAACATGCTAGAAATGCTCTAATTGAGCTAATTAGCTTATTGTGAGAATATTGCAATTGTCTGACAAAAGTGAAAAATGTAAATTTCCAATTTCAACCAAACATGCTAGAAATGCTCCAATTGAGCTAATTAGCTTATTGTGAGAATATTACAAACGTCTGACAAAACTGAAAAACGTAAATTGCCAATTTCAATCAAACATGCTAGAAATGCTCCAATTGAGCTAATTAGCTTATTGTGAGAATATTGCAATTGTCTGACAAAAGCGAAAAATGTAAATTTCCAATTTCAACCAAACATGCTAGAAATGCTCCAATTGAGCTAATTAGCTTATTGTGAGAATATTACAAACGTCTGACAAAAGTAAAAAATGTAAAATTCTGATTTCAACCAAACATGCTAGAAATGCTCCAATTGAGCTAATTAGCTTATTGTGAGAATATTACAAACGTCTGACAAAAGTGAAAAATGTAAATTTCCAATTTCAACCAAACATGCTAGAAATGTTCCAATTGAGCTAATTAGCTTATTGTGAGAATATTACAAACGTCTGACAAAAGTGAAAAATGTAAATTTCCAATTTCAACCAAACATGCTAGAAATGCTCCAATTGAGCTAATTAGCTTATTGTGAGAATATTACAAACGTCTGACAAAAGTGAAAAATTTAAAATTCCAATTTCAATCAAACATGCTAGAAATGCTCCAATTGCGCAAATAAGCCTACTGTAAGAATTTTACAAACGTCTGACAAAACTGAAAAATGTAAACTTCGAATTTCAACCAAACATGCTAGAAATGCTCCAATTGAGCTAATTAGCTTATTGTGAGAATATTGCAATTGTTTGACAAAAGTGAAAAATGTAAATTTCCAATTTCAACCAAACATGCTAGAAATGCTCCAATTGAGCTAATTAGCTTATTGTGAGAATATTACAAACGTCTGACAAAACTGAAAAATGTAAATTTCCAATTTCAACCAAACATGCTAGAAATGCTCCATTTGAGCTAATTAGCTTTTTGTGAGAATATTACAAACGTCTGACAAAACTGATAAATGTAAATTTCCAATTTCAACCAAACATGCTAGAAATGCTCCAATTGAGCTAATTAGCTTATTGTGAGAATATTACAAACGTCTGACAAAACTGAAAAATGTAAATTTCCAATTTCAACCAAACATGCTAGAAATGCTCCAATTGAGCTAATTAGCTTATTGTGAGAATATTGCAATTGTCTGACAAAAGTGAAAAATGTAAATTTCCAATTTCAACCAAACATGCTAGAAATGCTCCAATTGAGCTAATTAGCTTATTGTGAGAATATTGCAATTGTCTGACAAAAGCGAAAAATGTAAATTTCCAATTTCAACCAAACATGCTAGAAATGCTCCAATTGAGCTAATTAGCTTATTGTGAGAATATTACAAACGTCTGACAAAAGTGAAAAATGTAAATTTCCAATTTCAACCAAACATGCTAGAAATGCTCCAATTGAGCTAATTAGCTTATTGTGAGAATATTACAAACGTCTGACAAAACTGAAAAATGTAAATTTCCAATTTCAACCAAACATGCTAGAAATGCTCAAATTGCGCAAATAAGCCTACTGTAAGAATTTTACAAACGTCTGACAAAGCTGAAAAATGTAAATTTCCAATTTCAACCAAACATGCTAGAAATGCTCCAATTGAGCTAGTTAGCTTATTGAGAGAATATTGCAATTGTCTGACAAAAGTGAAGAATGCAAATTTCCAATTTCAACTAAACATGCTAGAAATGCTCCAATTGAGCTAATTAGCTTAATTTGAGAATATTACAAACGTCTGACAAAACTGAAAAATGTAAATTTCCAATTTCAACCAAACATGCTAGAAATGCTCCAAATGCGGAAATAAGCTTACTGTACGAAGTGTACAAACGTCTGACAAAACTGAAAAATGTAAATTTCCAATTTCAACCAAACATGCTAGAAATGCTCCAATTGAGCTAATTAGCTTATTGAGAGAATATTGCAATTGTCTGACAAAAGTGAAAAATGCAAATTTCCAATTTCAACTAAACATGCTAGAAATGCTCCAATTGAGCTAGTTAGCTTATTGTGAGAATATTGCAATTGTCTGACAAAAGTGAAAAATGTAAATTTTCAATTTCAACCAAACATGCTAGAAATGCTCCAATTGAGCTAATTAGCTTATTGTGAGAATATTACAAACGTCCGACAAAAGTGAAAAATGTAAATTTCCAATTTCAACCAAACATGCTAGAAATGCTCCAATTGAGCTAATTAGCTTATTGTGAGAATATTACAAACGTCTGACAAAACTGAAAAATGTAAATTTCCAATTTCAACCAAACATGCTAGAAATGCTCCAATTGAGCTAATTAGCTTATTGTGAGAATATTACAAACGTCTGACCAAACTGAAAAATGTAAATTTCAAATTTCAACCAAACAAGCTAGAAATGCTCCAATTGAGCTAATTAGCTTATTGTGAGAATATTACAAACGTCTGACATAACTGAAAAATAGAAATTTCCAATTTCAACCAAACATGCTAGAAGTGCTCCAATTGAGCTAATTAGCTTATTGATAGAATATTGCAATTGTCTGACAAAACTGAAAAATGTAATTTCCAATTTCAACCAAACATGCTAGAAATGCTCCAATTGAGCTAATTAGCTTATTGTGAGAATATTACAAACGTCTGACAAAACTGAAAAATGTAAATTTCCAATTTCAACCAAACATGCTAGAAATGCTCCAATTGAGCTAATTAGCTTATTGTGAGAATATTACAAACGTCTGACAAAAGTAAAAAATGTAAATTTCTGATTTCAACCAAGCATGCTAGAAATGCTCCAATTGAGCTAATTAGCTCATTGTGAGAATATTACAAACGTCTGACAAAACTGAAAAATGTAAATTTCCAACTTCAACCAAACATGCTAGAAATGCTCCAATTGAGCTAATTAGCTTATTGTGAGAATATTACAAACGTCTGACAAAACTGAAAAATGTAAATTTCCAATTTCAACCAAACATGCTAGAAATGCTCCAATTGAGCTAATTAGCTTATTGAGAGAATATTGCAATTGTCTGACAAAAGTGAAAAATTTAAATTTCCAATTTCAACTAAACATGCTAGAAATGCTCCAATTGAGCTAATTAGCTTATTGTGAGAATATTACAAACGTCTGACAAAACTGAAAAATGTAAATTTTCAATTTCAACCAAACATGCTAGAAATGCTCCAATTGAGCTAGTTAGCTTATTGTGAGAATATTGCAATTGTCTGACAAAAGTGAAAAATGTAAATTTTCAATTTCAACCAAACATGCTAGAAATGCTCCAATTGAGCTAATAAGCTTATTGTGAGAATATTACTAACGTCCGACAAAAGTGAAAAATGTAAATTTCCAATTTCAACCAAACATGCTAGAAATGCTCCAATTGAGCTAATTAGCTTATTGTGAGAATATTACAAACGTCTGACAAAACTGAAAAATGTAAATTTCCAATTTCAACCAAACATGCTAGAAATGCTCCAATTGAGCTAATTAGCTTATTGTGAGAATATTACAAACGTCTGACCAAACTGAAAAATGTAAATTTCCAATTTCAACCAAACAAGCTAGAAATGCTCCAATTGAGCTAATTAGCTTATTGTGAGAATATTACAAACGTCTGACAAAACTGAAAAACGTAAATTGCCAATTTCAATCAAACATGCTAGAAATGCTCCAATTGAGCTAATTAGCTTATTGTGAGAATATTGCAATTGTCTGACAAAAGCGAAAAATGTAAATTTCCAATTTCAACCAAACATGCTAGAAATGCTCCAATTGAGCTAATTAGCTTATTGTGAGAATATTACAAACGTCTGACAAAAGTAAAAAATGTAAAATTCTGATTTCAACCAAACATGCTAGAAATGCTCCAATTGAGCTAATTAGCTTATTGATAGAATATTGCAATTGTCTGACAAAACTGAAAAATGTAATTTCCAATTTCAACCAAACATGCTAGAAATGCTCCAATTGAGCTAATTAGCTTATTGTGAGAATATTACAAACGTCTGACAAAACTGAAAAATGTAAATTTCCAATTTCAACCAAACATGCTAGAAATGCTCCAATTGAGCTAATTAGCTTATTGTGAGAATATTACAAACGTCTGACAAAAGTAAAAAATGTAAATTTCTGATTTCAACCAAACATGCTAGAAATGCTCCAATTGAGCTAATTAGCTTATTGTGAGAATATTACAAACGTCTGACAAAACTGAAAAACGTAAATTGCCAATTTCAATCAAACATGCTAGAAATGCTCCAATTGAGCTAATTAGCTTATTGTGAGAATATTGCAATTGTCTGACAAAAGCGAAAAATGTAAATTTCCAATTTCAACCAAACATGCTAGAAATGCTCCAATTGAGCTAATTAGCTTATTGTGAGAATATTACAAACGTCTGACAAAAGTAAAAAATGTAAAATTCTGATTTCAACCAAACATGCTAGAAATGCTCCAATTGAGCTAATTAGCTTATTGATAGAATATTGCAATTGTCTGACAAAACTGAAAAATGTAATTTCCAATTTCAACCAAACATGCTAGAAATGCTCCAATTGAGCTAATTAGCTTATTGTGAGAATATTACAAACGTCTGACAAAACTGAAAAATGTAAATTTCCAATTTCAACCAAACATGCTAGAAATGCTCCAATTGAGCTAATTAGCTTATTGTGAGAATATTACAAACGTCTGACAAAAGTAAAAAATGTAAATTTCTGATTTCAACCAAACATGCTAGAAATGCTCCAATTGAGCTAATTAGCTCATTGTGAGAATATTACAAACGTCTGACAAAACTGAAAAATGTAAATTTCCAATTTCAACCAAACATGCTAGAAATGCTCCAATTGAGCTAATTAGCTTATTGTGAGAATATTACAAACGTCTGACAAAACTGAAAAACGTAAATTGCCAATTTCAATCAAACATGCTAGAAATGCTCCAATTGAGCTAATTAGCTTATTGTGAGAATATTGCAATTGTCTGACAAAAGCGAAAAATGTAAATTTCCAATTTCAACCAAACATGCTAGAAATGCTCCAATTGAGCTAATTAGCTTATTGTGAGAATATTACAAACGTCTGACAAAAGTAAAAAATGTAAAATTCTGATTTCAACCAAACATGCTAGAAATGCTCCAATTGAGCTAATTAGCTTATTGTTAGAATATTACAAACGTCTGACAAAACTGAAAAATGTAAATTTCCAATTTCAACCAAACATGCTAGAAATGCTCCATTTGAGCTAATTAGTTTTTTGTGAGAATATTACAAACGTCTGACAAAACTGATAAATGTAAATTTCCAATTTCAACCAAACATGCTAGAAATGCTCCAATTGAGCTAATTAGCTTATTGTGAGAATATTACAAACGTCTGACAAAACTGAAAAATGTAAATTTCCAATTTCAACCAAACATGCTAGAAATGCTCCAATTGAGCTAATTAGCTTATTGTGAGAATATTACAAACGTCTGACAAAACTGAAAAATGTAAATTTCCAATTTCAACCAAACATGCTAGAAATGCTCCAATTGAGCTAATTAGCTTATTGTGAGAATATTGCAATTGTCTGACAAAAGTGAAAAATGTAAATTTCCAATTTCAACCAAACATGCTAGAAATGCTCCAATTGAGCTAATTAGCTTATTGTGAGAATATTGCAATTGTCTGACAAAAGCGAGAAATGTAAATTTCCAATTTCAACCAAACATGCTAGAAATGCTCCAATTGAGCTAATTAGCTTATTGTGAGAATATTACAAACGTCTGACAAAAGTGAAAAATGTAAATTTCCAATTTCAACCAAACATGCTAGAAATGCTCCAATTGAGCTAATTAGCTTATTGTGAGAATATTACAAACGTCTGACAAAACTGAAAAATGTAAATTTCCAATTTCAACCAAACATGCTAGAAATGCTCAAATTGCGCAAATAAGCCTACTGTAAGAATTTTACAAACGTCTGACAAAGCTGAAAAATGTAAATTTCCAATTTCAACCAAACATGCTAGAAATGCTCCAATTGAGCTAATTAGCTTATTGAGAGAATATTGCAATTGTCTGACAAAAGTGAAGAATGCAAATTTCCAATTTCAACTAAACATGCTAGAAATGCTCCAATTGAGCTAATTAGCTTAATTTGAGAATATTACAAACGTCTGACAAAACTGAAAAATGTAAATTTCCAATTTCAACCAAACATGCTAGAAATGCTCCAATTGAGCTAATTAGCTTATTGAGAGAATATTGCAATTGTCTGACAAAAGTGAAAAATGCAAATTTCCAATTTCAACTAAACATGCTAGAAATGCTCCAATTGAGCTAATTAGCTTATTGTGAGAATATTACAAACGTCTGACAAAACTGAAAAATGTAAATTTTCAATTTCAACCAAACATGCTAGAAATGCTCCAATTGAGCTAGTTAGCTTATTGTGAGAATATTGCAATTGTCTGACAAAAGTGAAAAATGTAAATTTTCAATTTCAACCAAACATGCTAGAAATGCTCCAATTGAGCTAATTAGCTTATTGTGAGAATATTACAAACGTCCGACAAAAGTGAAAAATGTAAATTTCCAATTTCAACCAAACATGCTAGAAATGCTCCAATTGAGCTAATTAGCTTATTGTGAGAATATTACAAACGTCTGACAAAAGTGAAAAATGTAAATTTTCAATTTCAACCAAACATGCTAGAAATGCTCCAATTGAGCTAATTAGCTTATTGTGAGAATATTACAAACGTCTGACAAAACTGAAAAATGTAAATTTCCAATTTCAACCAAACATGCTAGAAATGCTCCAATTGAGCTAATTAGCTTATTGTGAGAATATTACAAACGTCTGACAAAAGTAAAAAATGTAAATTTCTGATTTCAACCAAGCATGCTAGAAATGCTCCAATTGAGCTAATTAGCTTATTGTGAGAATATTACAAACGTCTGACAAAACTGAAAAATGTAAATTTTCAATTTCAACCAAACATGCTAGAAATGCTCCAATTGAGCTAGTTAGCTTATTGTGAGAATGTTGCAATTGTCTGACAAAAGTGAAAAATTTAAATTTCCAATTTCAACTAAACATGCTAGAAATGCTCCAATTGAGCTAATTAGCTTATTGTGAGAATATTACAAACGTCTGACAAAACTGAAAAATGTAAATTTTCAATTTCAACCAAACATGCTAGAAATGCTCCAATTGAGCTAGTTAGCTTATTGTGAGAATATTGCAATTGTCTGACAAAAGTGAAAAATGTAAATTTTCAATTTCAACCAAACATGCTAGAAATGCTCCAATTGAGCTAATTAGCTTATTGTGAGAATATTACTAACGTCCGACAAAAGTGAAAAATGTAAATTTCCAATTTCAACCAAACATGCTAGAAATGCTCCAATTGAGCTAATTAGCTTATTGTGAGAATATTACAAACGTCTGACAAAACTGAAAAATGTAAATTTCCAATTTCAACCAAACATGCTAGAAATGCTCCAATTGAGCTAATTAGCTTATTGTGAGAATATTACAAACGTCTGACCAAACTGAAAAATGT
Organism: Watersipora subatra; assembly: GCF_963576615.1. Taxonomy (NCBI): domain Eukaryota; kingdom Metazoa; phylum Bryozoa; class Gymnolaemata; order Cheilostomatida; family Watersiporidae; genus Watersipora; species Watersipora subatra. Next base: position 196,627 of record NW_027045284.1, read on the forward strand.
AAATTTCCAATTTCAACCAAACATGCTAGAAATGCTCCAATTGAGCTAATTAGCTTATTGTGAGAATATTACGAACGTCTGACAAAACTGAAAAATAGAAATTTCCAATTTCAACCAAACATGCTAGAAATGCTCCAATTGAGCTAATTAGCTTATTGATAGAATATTGCAATTGTCTGACAAAACTGAAAAATGTAATTTCCAATTTCAACCAAACATGCTAGAAATGCTCCAATTGAGCTAATTAGCTTATTGTGAGAATATTACAAACGTCTGACAAAACTGAAAAATGTAAATTTCCAATTTCAACCAAACATGCTAGAAATGCTCCAATTGAGCTAATTAGCTTATTGTGAGAATATTACAAACGTCTGACAAAACTGAAAAATGTAAATTTCCAATTTCAACCAAACATGCTAGAAATGCTCCAATTGAGCTAATTAGCTTATTGTGAGAATATTACAAACGTCTGACAAAAGTAAAAAATGTAAATTTCTGATTTCAACCAAACATGCTAGAAATGCTCCAATTGAGCTAATTAGCTCATTGTGAGAATATTACAAACGTCTGACAAAACTGAAAAATGTAAATTTCCAACTTCAACCAAACATGCTAGAAATGCTCCAATTGAGCTAATTAGCTTATTGTGAGAATATTGCAATTGTCTGACAAAAGTGAAAAATGTAAATTTCCAATTTCAACCAAACATGCTAGAAATGCTCCAATTGAGCTAATTAGCTTATTGTGAGAATATTACAAACGTCTGACAAAACTGAAAAACGTAAATTGCCAATTTCAATCAAACATGCTAGAAATGCTCCAATTGAGCTAATTAGCTTATTGTGAGAATATTGCAATTGTCTGACAAAAGTGAAAAATTTAAAATTCCAATTTCAATCAAACATGCTAGAAATGCTCCAATTGCGCAAATAAGCCTACTGTAAGAATTTTACAAACGTCTGACAAAACTGAAAAATGTAAATTTCGAATTTCAACCAAACATGCTAGAAATGCTCCAATTGAGCTAATTAGCTTATTGTTAGAATATTACAAACGTCTGACAAAACTGAAAAATGTAAATTTCCAATTTCAACCAAACATGCTAGAAATGCTCCATTTGAGCTAATTAGTTTTTTGTGAGAATATTACAAACGTCTGACAAAACTGATAAATGTAAATTTCCAATTTCAACCAAACATGCTAGAAATGCTCCAATTGAGCTAATTAGCTTATTGTGAGAATATTACAAACGTCTGACAAAACTGAAAAATGTAAATTTCCAATTTCAACCAAACATGCTAGAAATGCTCCAATTGAGCTAATTAGCTTATTGTGAGAATATTACAAACGTCTGACAAAAGTGAAAAATGTAAATTTTCAATTTCAACCAAACATGCTAGAAATGCTCCAATTGAGCTAATTAGCTTATTGTGAGAATATTACAAACGTCTGACAAAACTGAAAAATGTAAATTTCCAATTTCAACCAAACATGCTAGAAATGCTCCAATTGAGCTAATTAGCTTATTGTGAGAATATTACAAACGTCTGACAAAAGTAAAAAATGTAAATTTCTGATTTCAACCAAGCATGCTAGAAATGCTCCAATTGAGCTAATTAGCTTATTGTGAGAATATTACAAACGTCTGACAAAACTGAAAAATGTAAATTTTCAATTTCAACCAAACATGCTAGAAATGCTCCAATTGAGCTAGTTAGCTTATTGTGAGAATGTTGCAATTGTCTGACAAAAGTGAAAAATTTAAATTTCCAATTTCAACTAAACATGCTAGAAATGCTCCAATTGAGCTAATTAGCTTATTGTGAGAATATTACAAACGTCTGACAAAACTGAAAAATGTAAATTTTCAATTTCAACCAAACATGCTAGAAATGCTCCAATTGAGCTAGTTAGCTTATTGTGAGAATATTGCAATTGTCTGACAAAAGTGAAAAATGTAAATTTTCAATTTCAACCAAACATGCTAGAAATGCTCCAATTGAGCTAATTAGCTTATTGTGAGAATATTACTAACGTCCGACAAAAGTGAAAAATGTAAATTTCCAATTTCAACCAAACATGCTAGAAATGCTCCAATTGAGCTAATTAGCTTATTGTGAGAATATTACAAACGTCTGACAAAACTGAAAAATGTAAATTTCCAATTTCAACCAAACATGCTAGAAATGCTCCAATTGAGCTAATTAGCTTATTGTGAGAATATTACAAACGTCTGACCAAACTGAAAAATGTAAATTTCCAATTTCAACCAAACATGCTAGAAATGCTCCAATTGAGCTAATTAGCTTATTGTGAGAATATTACGAACGTCTGACAAAACTGAAAAATAGAAATTTCCAATTTCAACCAAACATGCTAGAAATGCTCCAATTGAGCTAATTAGCTTATTGATAGAATATTGCAATTGTCTGACAAAACTGAAAAATGTAATTTCCAATTTCAACCAAACATGCTAGAAATGCTCCAATTGAGCTAATTAGCTTATTGTGAGAATATTACAAACGTCTGACAAAACTGAAAAATGTAAATTTCCAATTTCAACCAAACATGCTAGAAATGCTCCAATTGAGCTAATTAGCTTATTGTGAGAATATTACAAACGTCTGACAAAACTGAAAAATGTAAATTTCCAATTTCAACCAAACATGCTAGAAATGCTCCAATTGAGCTAATTAGCTTATTGTGAGAATATTACAAACGTCTGACAAAAGTAAAAAATGTAAATTTCTGATTTCAACCAAACATGCTAGAAATGCTCCAATTGAGCTAATTAGCTCATTGTGAGAATATTACAAACGTCTGACAAAACTGAAAAATGTAAATTTCCAACTTCAACCAAACATGCTAGAAATGCTCCAATTGAGCTAATTAGCTTATTGTGAGAATATTGCAATTGTCTGACAAAAGTGAAAAATGTAAATTTCCAATTTCAACCAAACATGCTAGAAATGCTCCAATTGAGCTAATTAGCTTATTGTGAGAATATTACAAACGTCTGACAAAACTGAAAAACGTAAATTGCCAATTTCAATCAAACATGCTAGAAATGCTCCAATTGAGCTAATTAGCTTATTGTGAGAATATTGCAATTGTCTGACAAAAGTGAAAAATTTAAAATTCCAATTTCAATCAAACATGCTAGAAATGCTCCAATTGCGCAAATAAGCCTACTGTAAGAATTTTACAAACGTCTGACAAAACTGAAAAATGTAAATTTCGAATTTCAACCAAACATGCTAGAAATGCTCCAATTGAGCTAATTAGCTTATTGTTAGAATATTACAAACGTCTGACAAAACTGAAAAATGTAAATTTCCAATTTCAACCAAACATGCTAGAAATGCTCCATTTGAGCTAATTAGTTTTTTGTGAGAATATTACAAACGTCTGACAAAACTGATAAATGTAAATTTCCAATTTCAACCAAACATGCTAGAAATGCTCCAATTGAGCTAATTAGCTTATTGTGAGAATATTACAAACGTCTGACAAAACTGAAAAATGTAAATTTCCAATTTCAACCAAACATGCTAGAAATGCTCAAATTGCGCAAATAAGCCTACTGTAAGAATTTTACAAACGTCTGACAAAGCTGAAAAATGTAAATTTCCAATTTCAACCAAACATGCTAGAAATGCTCCAATTGAGCTAATTAGCTTATTGAGAGAATATTGCAATTGTCTGACAAAAGTGAAGAATGCAAATTTCCAATTTCAACTAAACATGCTAGAAATGCTCCAATTGAGCTAATTAGCTTAATTTGAGAATATTACAAACGTCTGACAAAACTGAAAAATGTAAATTTCCAATTTCAACCAAACATGCTAGAAATGCTCCAATTGAGCTAATTAGCTTATTGAGAGAATATCGCAATTGTCTGACAAAAGTGAAAAATGCAAATTTCCAATTTCAACTAAACATGCTAGAAATGCTCCAATTGAGCTAATTAGCTTATTGTGAGAATATTACAAACGTCTGACAAAACTGAAAAATGTAAATTTTCAATTTCAACCAAACATGCTAGAAATGCTCCAATTGAGCTAGTTAGCTTATTGTGAGAATATTGCAATTGTCTGACAAAAGTGAAAAATGTAAATTTTCAATTTCAACCAAACATGCTAGAAATGCTCCAATTGAGCTAATTAGCTTATTGTGAGAATATTACAAACGTCCGACAAAAGTGAAAAATGTAAATTTCCAATTTCAACCAAACATGCTAGAAATGCTCCAATTGAGCTAATTAGCTTATTGTGAGAATATTACAAACGTCTGACAAAAGTAAAAAATGTAAATTTCTGATTTCAACCAAGCATGCTAGAAATGCTCCAATTGAGCTAATTAGCTCATTGTGAGAATATTACAAATGTCTGACAAAACTGAAAAATGTAAATTTCCAACTTCAACCAAACATGCTAGAAATGCTCCAATTGAGCTAATTAGCTTATTGTGAGAATATTACAAACGTCTGACAAAACTGAAAAATGTAAATTTCCAATTTCAACCAAACATGCTAGAAATGCTCCAATTGAGCTAATTAGCTTATTGAGAGAATATTGCAATTGTCTGACAAATGTGAAAAATTTAAATTTCCAATTTCAACTAAACATGCTAGAAATGCTCCAATTGAGCTAATTAGCTTATTGTGAGAATATTACAAACGTCTGACAAAACTGAAAAATGTAAATTTTCAATTTCAACCAAACATGCTAGAAATGCTCCAATTGAGCTAGTTAGCTTATTGTGAGAATATTGCAATTGTCTGACAAAAGTGAAAAATGTAAATTTTCAATTTCAACCAAACATGCTAGAAATGCTCCAATTGAGCTAATTAGCTTATTGTGAGAATATTACTAACGTCCGACAAAAGTGAAAAATGTAAATTTCCAATTTCAACCAAACATGCTAGAAATGCTCCAATTGAGCTAATTAGCTTATTGTGAGAATATTACAAACGTCTGACAAAACTGAAAAATGTAAATTTCCAATTTCAACCAAACATGCTAGAAATGCTCCAATTGAGCTAATTAGTTTATTGTGAGAATATTACAAACGTCTGACCAAACTGAAAAATGTAAATTTCCAATTTCAACCAAACAAGCTAGAAATGCTCCAATTGAGCTAATTAGCTTATTGTGAGAATATTACGAACGTCTGACAAAACTGAAAAATAGAAATTTCCAATTTCAACCAAACATGCTAGAAATGCTCCAATTGAGCTAATTAGCTTATTGATAGAATATTGCAATTGTCTGACAAAACTGAAAAATGTAATTTCCAATTTCAACCAAACATGCTAGAAATGCTCCAATTGAGCTAATTAGCTTATTGTGAGAATATTACAAACGTCTGACAAAACTGAAAAATGTAAATTTCCAATTTCAACCAAACATGCTAGAAATGCTCCAATTGAGCTAATTAGCTTATTGTGAGAATATTACAAACGTCTGACAAAACTGAAAAATGTAAATTTCCAATTTCAACCAAACATGCTAGAAATGCTCCAATTGAGCTAATTAGCTTATTGTGAGAATATTACAAACGTCTGACAAAAGTAAAAAATGTAAATTTCTGATTTCAACCAAACATGCTAGAAATGCTCCAATTGAGCTAATTAGCTCATTGTGAGAATATTACAAACGTCTGACAAAACTGAAAAATGTAAATTTCCAACTTCAACCAAACATGCTAGAAATGCTCCAATTGAGCTAATTAGCTTATTGTGAGAATATTGCAATTGTCTGACAAAAGTGAAAAATGTAAATTTCCAATTTCAACCAAACATGCTAGAAATGCTCCAATTGAGCTAATTAGCTTATTGTGAGAATATTACAAACGTCTGACAAAACTGAAAAACGTAAATTGCCAATTTCAATCAAACATGCTAGAAATGCTCCAATTGAGCTAATTAGCTTATTGTGAGAATATTGCAATTGTCTGACAAAAGCGAAAAATGTAAATTTCCAATTTCAACCAAACATGCTAGAAATGCTCCAATTGAGCTAATTAGCTTATTGTGAGAATATTACAAACGTCTGACAAAAGTAAAAAATGTAAATTTCTGATTTCAACCAAACATGCTAGATATGCTCCAATTGAGCTAATTAGCTTATTGTGAGAATATTACAAACATCTGACAAAAGTAAAAAATGTAAATTTTTGATTTCAACCAAACATGCTAGAAATGCTCCAATCGAGCTAATTAGCTTATTGATAGAATATTGCAATTGTCTGACAAAACTGAAAGATGTAATTTCCAATTTCAACCAAACATGCTAGAAATGCTCCAATTGAGCTAATTAGCTTATTGTGAGAATATTACAAACGTCTGACAAAACTGAAAAATGTAAATTTCCAATTTCAACCAAACATGCTAGAAATGCTCCAATTGAGCTAATTAGCTTATTGATAGAATATTGCAATTGTCTGACAAAACTGAAAAATGTAATTTCCAATTTCAACCAAACATGCTAGAAATGCTCCAATTGAGCTAATTAGCTTATTGTGAGAATATTACAAACGTCTGACAAAAGTGAAAAATGTAAATTTCCAATTTCAACCAAACATGCTAGAAATGCTCCAATTGAGCTAATTAGCTTATTGTGAGAATATTACAAACGTCTGACAAAACTGAAAAATGTAAATTTCCAATTTCAACCAAACATGCTAGAAATGCTCCAATTGAGCTAATTAGCTTATTGTGAGAATATTACAAACGTCTGACAAAAGTAAAAAATGTAAATTTCTGATTTCAACCAAACATGCTAGAAATGCTCCAATTGAGCTAATTAGCTCATTGTGAGAATATTACAAACGTCTGACAAAACTGAAAAATGTAACTTTCCAACTTCAACCAAACATGCTAGAAATGCTCCAATTGAGCTAATTAGCTTATTGTGAGAATATTGCAATTGTCTGACAAAAGCGAAAAATGTAAATTTCCAATTTCAACCAAACATGCTAGAAATGCTCCAATTGAGCTAATTAGCTTATTGTGAGAATATTACAAACGTCTGACAAAAGTAAAAGATGTAAATTTCTGATTTCAACCAAACATGCTAGAAATTCTCCAATTGAGCTAATTAGCTTATTGTGAGAATATTACAAACGTCTGACAAAAGTGAAAAATGTAAATTTCCAATTTCAACCAAACATGCTAGAAATGTTCCAATTGAGCTAATTAGCTTATTGTGAGAATATTACAAACGTCTGACAAAAGTGAAAAATGTAAATTTCCAATTTCAACCAAACATGCTAGAAATGCTCCAATTGAGCTAATTAGCTTATTGTGAGAATATTACAAACGTCTGACAAAACTGAAAAATGTAAATTTCCAAATTCAACCAAACATGCTAGAAATGCTCCAATTGAGCTAATTAGCTTATTGTGAGAATATTACAAACGTCTGACAAAAGTGAAAAATTTAAAATTCCAATTTCAATCAAACATGCTAGAAATGCTCCAATTGCGCAAATAAGCCTACTGTAAGAACTTTACAAACGTCTGACAAAACTGAAAAATGTAAATTTCCAATTTCAACCAAACATGCTAGAAATGCTCCAATTGAGCTAATTAGCTTATTGTGAGAATATTGCAATTGTTTGACAAAAGTGAAAAATGTAAATTTCCAATTTCAACCAAACATGCTAGAAATGCTCCAATTGAGCTAATTAGCTTATTGTGAGAATATTACAAAGGTCTGACAAAACTGAACAATGTAAATTTCCAATTTCAACCAAACATGCTAGAAATGCTCCATTTGAGCTAATTAGCTTTTTGTGAGAATATTACAAACGTCTGACAAAACTGATAAATGTAAATTTCCAATTTCAACCAAACATGCTAGAAATGCTCCAATTGAGCTAATTAGCTTATTGTGAGAATATTACAAACGTCTGACAAAACTGAAAAATGTAAATTTCCAATTTCAACCAAACATGCTAGAAATGCTCCAATTGAGCTAATTAGCTTATTGTGAGAATATTACAAACGTCTGACAAAAGTGAAAAATGTAAATTTCCAATTTCAACCAAACATGCTAGAAATGCTCCAATTGAGCTAATTAGCTTATTGTGCGAATATTGCAATTGTCTGACAAAAGTGAAAAATGTAAATTTCCAATTTCAACCAAACATGCTAGAAATGCTCCATTTGAGCTAATTAGCTTATTGTGAGAATATTACAAACGTCTGACAAAACTGATAAATGTAAATTTCCAATTTCAACCAAACATGCTAGAAATGCTCCAATTGAGCTAATTAGCTTATTGTGAGAATATTACAAACGTCTGACAAAACTGAAAAATGTAAAATTCCAATTTCAACCAAACATGCTAGAAATGCTCCAATTGAGCTAATTAGCTTATTGTGAGAATATTACAAACGTCTGACAAAACTGAAAAATGTAAATTTCCAATTTCAACCAAACATGCTAGAAATGCTCCAATTGAGCTAGTTAGCTTATTGTGAGAATATTGCAATTGTCTGACAAAAGTGAAAAATGTAAATTTTCAATTTCAACCAAACATGCTAGAAATGCTCCAATTGAGCTAATTAGCTTATTGTGAGAATATTACAAACGTCCGACAAAAATGAAAAATGTAAATTTCCAATTTCAACCAAACATGCTAGAAATGCTCCAATTGAGCTAATTAGCTTATTGTGAGAATATTACAAACGTCTGACCAAACTGAAAAATGTAAATTTCCAATTTCAACCAAACAAGCTAGAAGTGCTCCAATTGAGCTAATTAGCTTATTGTGAGAATATTACAAACGTCTGACATAACTGAAAAATAGAAATTTCCAATTTCAACCAAACATGCTAGAAATGCTCCAATTGAGCTAATTAGCTTATTGATAGAATATTGCAATTGTCTGACAAAACTGAAAAATGTAATTTCCAATTTCAACCAAACATGCTAGAAATGCTCCAATTGAGCTAATTAGCTTATTGTGAGAATATTACAAACGTCTGACAAAAGTGAAAAATGTAAATTTCCAATTTCAACCAAACATGCTAGAAATGCTCCAATTGAGCTAATTAGCTTATTGTGAGAATATTGCAAACGTCTGACAAAACTGAAAAATGTAAATTTCCAATTTCAACCAAACATGCTAGAAATGCTCCAATTGAGCTAATTAGCTTATTGTGAGAATATTACAAACGTCTGACAAAACTGAAAAATGTAAATTTCCAATTTCAACCAAACATGCTAGAAATGCTCCAATTGAGCTAATTAGCTTATTGTGAGAATATTACAAACGTCTGACAAAAGTAAAAAATGTAAATTTCTGATTTCAACCAAGCATGCTAGAAATGCTCCAATTGAGCTAATTAGCTCATTGTGAGAATATTACAAACGTCTGACAAAACTGAAAAATGTAAATTTCCAACTTCAACCAAACATGCTAGAAATGCTCCAATTGAGCTAATTAGCTTATTGTGAGAATATTACAAACGTCTGACAAAACTGAAAAATGTAAATTTCCAATTTCAACCAAACATGCTAGAAATGCTCCAATTGAGCTAATTAGCTTATTGAGAGAATATTGCAATTGTCTGACAAAAGTGAAAAATTTAAATTTCCAATTTCAACTAAACATGCTAGAAATGCTCCAATTGAGCTAATTAGCTTATTGTGAGAATATTACAAACGTCTGACAAAACTGAAAAATGTAAATTTTCAATTTCAACCAAACATGCTAGAAATGCTCCAATTGAGCTAGTTAGCTTATTGTGAGAATATTGCAATTGTCTGACAAAAGTGAAAAATGTAAATTTTCAATTTCAACCAAACATGCTAGAAATGCTCCAATTGAGCTAATTAGCTTATTGTGAGAATATTACTAACGTCCGACAAAAGTGAAAAATGTAAATTTCCAATTTCAACCAAACATGCTAGAAATGCTCCAATTGAGCTAATTAGCTTATTGTGAGAATATTACAAACGTCTGACAAAACTGAAAAATGTAAATTTCCAATTTCAACCAAACATGCTAGAAATGCTCCAATTGAGCTAATTAGCTTATTGTGAGAATATTACAAACGTCTGACCAAACTGAAAAATGTAAATTTCCAATTTCAACCAAACAAGCTAGAAATGCTCCAATTGAGCTAATTAGCTTATTGTGAGAATATTACGAACGTCTGACAAAACTGAAAAATAGAAATTTCCAATTTCAACCAAACATGCTAGAAATGCTCCAATTGAGCTAATTAGCTTATTGATAGAATATTGCAATTGTCTGACAAAACTGAAAAATGTAATTTCCAATTTCAACCAAACATGCTAGAAATGCTCCAATTGAGCTAATTAGCTTATTGTGAGAATATTACAAACGTCTGACAAAACTGAAAAATGTAAATTTCCAAATTCAACCAAACATGCTAGAAATGCTCCAATTGAGCTAATTAGCTTATTGTGAGAATATTACAAACGTCTGACAAAACTGAAAAATGTAAATTTCCAATTTCAACCAAACATGCTAGAAATGATCCAATTGAGCTAATTAGCTTATTGTGAGAATATTACAAACGTCTGACAAAAGTAAAAAATGTAAATTTCTGATTTCAACCAAACATGCTAGAAATGCTCCAATTGAGCTAATTAGCTCATTGTGAGAATATTGCAATTGTCTGACAAAAGTGAAAAATGTAAATTTCCAATTTCAACCAAACATGCTAGAAATGCTCCAATTGAGCTAATTAGCTTATTGTGAGAATATTACAAACGTCTGACAAAACTGAAAAACGTAAATTGCCAATTTCAATCAAACATGCTAGAAATGCTCCAATTGAGCTAATTAGCTTATTGTGAGAATATTGCAATTGTCTGACAAAAGCGAAAAATGTAAATTTCCAATTTCAACCAAACATGCTAGAAATGCTCCAATTGAGCTAATTAGCTTATTGTGAGAATATTACAAACGTCTGACAAAAGTAAAAAATGTAAATTTCTGATTTCAACCAAACATGCTAGATATGCTCCAATTGAGCTAATTAGCTTATTGTGAGAATATTACAAACGTCTGACAAAAGTAAAAAATGTAAATTTTTGATTTCAACCAAACATGCTAGAAATGCTCCAATCGAGCTAATTAGCTTATTGATAGAATATTGCAATTGTCTGACAAAACTGAAAAATGTAATTTCCAATTTCAACCAAACATGCTAGAAATGCTCCAATTGAGCTAATTAGCTTATTGTGAGAATATTACAAACGTCTGACAAAACTGAAAAATGTAAATTTCCAATTTCAATCAAACATGCTAGAAATGCTCCAATTGAGCTAATTAGCTTATTGATAGAATATTGCAATTGTCTGACAAAACTGAAAAATGTAATTTCCAATTTCAACCAAACATGCTAGAAATGCTCCAATTGAGCTAATTAGCTTATTGTGAGAATATTACAAACGTCTGACAAAAGTGAAAAATGTAAATTTCCAATTTCAACCAAACATGCTAGAAATGCTCCAATTGAGCTAATTAGCTTATTGTGAGAATATTACAAACGTCTGACAAAACTGAAAAATGTAAATTTCCAATTTCAACCAAACATGCTAGAAATGCTCCAATTGAGCTAATTAGCTTATTGTGAGAATATTACAAACGTCTGACAAAAGTAAAAAATGTAAATTTCTGATTTCAACCAAACATGCTAGAAATGCTCCAATTGAGCTAATTAGCTCATTGTGAGAATATTACAAACGTCTGACAAAACTGAAAAATGTAAATTTCCAACTTCAACCAAACATGCTAGAAATGCTCCAATTGAGCTAATTAGCTTATTGTGAGAATATTGCAATTGTCTGACAAAAGCGAAAAATGTAAATTTCCAATTTCAACCAAACATGCTAGAAATGCTCCAATTGAGCTAATTAGCTTATTGTGAGAATATTACAAACGTCTGACAAAAGTAAAAAATGTAAATTTCTGATTTCAACCAAACATGCTAGAAATTCTCCAATTGGGCTAATTAACTTATTGTGAGAATATTACAAACGTCTGACAAAAGTGAAAAATGTAAATTTCCAATTTCAACCAAACATGCTAGAAATGTTCCAATTGAGCTAATTAGCTTATTGTGAGAATATTACAAACGTCTGACAAAAGTGAAAAATGTAAATTTCCAATTTCAACCAAACATGCTAGAAATGCTCCAATTGAGCTAATTAGCTTATTGTGAGAATATTACAAACGTCTGACAAAACTGAAAAATGTAAATTTCCAATTTCAACCAAACATGCTAGAAATGCTCCAATTGAGCTAATTAGCTTATTGTGAGAATATTACAAACGTCTGACAAAAGTGAAAAATTTAAAATTCCAATTTCAATCAAACATGCTAGAAATGCTCCAATTGCGCAAATAAGCCTACTGTAAGAACTTTACAAACGTCTGACAAAACTGAAAAATGTAAATTTCCAATTTCAACCAAACATGCTAGAAATGCTCCAATTGAGCTAATTAGCTTATTGTGAGAATATTACAAACGTCTGACAAAACTGAAAAATGTAAATTTCCAATTTCAACCAAACATGCTAGAAATGTTCCAATTGAGCTAATTAGCTTATTGTGAGAATATTACAAACGTCTGACAAAAGTGAAAAATGTAAATTTCCAATTTCAACCAAACATGCTAGAAATGCTCCAATTGAGCTAATTAGCTCATTGTGAGAATATTACAAACGTCTGACAAAACTGAAAAATGTAAATTTCCAACTTCAACCAAACATGCTAGAAATGCTCCAATTGAGCTAATTAGCTTATTGTGAGAATATTGCAATTGTCTGACAAAAGCGAAAAATGTAAATTTCCAATTTCAACCAAACATGCTAGAAATGCTCCAATTGAGCTAATTAGCTTATTGTGAGAATATTACAAACGTCTGACAAAAGTAAAAGATGTAAATTTCTGATTTCAACCAAACATGCTAGAAATTCTCCAATTGAGCTAATTAGCTTATTGTGAGAATATTACAAACGTCTGACAAAAGTGAAAAATGTAAATTTCCAATTTCAACCAAACATGCTAGAAATGTTCCAATTGAGCTAATTAGCTTATTGTGAGAATATTACAAACGTCTGACAAAAGTGAAAAATGTAAATTTCCAATTTCAACCAAACATGCTAGAAATGCTCCAATTGAGCTAATTAGCTTATTGTGAGAATATTACAAACGTCTGACAAAACTGAAAAATGTAAATTTCCAAATTCAACCAAACATGCTAGAAATGCTCCAATTGAGCTAATTAGCTTATTGTGAGAATATTACAAACGTCTGACAAAAGTGAAAAATTTAAAATTCCAATTTCAATCAAACATGCTAGAAATGCTCCAATTGCGCAAATAAGCCTACTGTAAGAACTTTACAAACGTCTGACAAAACTGAAAAATGTAAATTTCCAATTTCAACCAAACATGCTAGAAATGCTCCAATTGAGCTAATTAGCTTATTGTGAGAATATTGCAATTGTTTGACAAAAGTGAAAAATGTAAATTTCCAATTTCAACCAAACATGCTAGAAATGCTCCAATTGAGCTAATTAGCTTATTGTGAGAATATTACAAAGGTCTGACAAAACTGAAAAATGTAAATTTCCAATTTCAACCAAACATGCTAGAAATGCTCCATTTGAGCTAATTAGCTTTTTGTGAGAATATTACAAACGTCTGACAAAACTGATAAATGTAAATTTCCAATTTCAACCAAACATGCTAGAAATGCTCCAATTGAGCTAATTAGCTTATTGTGAGAATATTACAAACGTCTGACAAAACTGAAAAATGTAAATTTCCAACTTCAACCAAACATGCTAGAAATGCTCCAATTGAGCTAATTAGCTTATTGTGAGAATATTACAAACGTCTGACAAAACTGAAAAATGTAAATTTCCAATTTCAACCAAACATGCTAGAAATGCTCCAATTGAGCTAATTAGCTTATTGTGCGAATATTGCAATTGTCTGACAAAAGTGAAAAATGTAAATTTCCAATTTCAACCAAACATGCTAGAAATGCTCCATTTGAGCTAATTAGCTTATTGTGAGAATATTACAAACGTCTGACAAAACTGATAAATGTAAATTTCCAATTTCAACCAAACATGCTAGAAATGCTCCAATTGAGCTAATTAGCTTATTGTGAGAATATTACAAACGTCTGACGAAACTGAAAAATGTAAAATTCCAATTTCAACCAAACATGCTAGAAATGCTCCAATTGAGCTAATTAGCTTATTGTGAGAATATTACAAACGTCTGACAAAACTGAAAAATGTAAATTTCCAATTTCAACCAAACATGCTAGAAATGCTCCAATTGAGCTAGTTAGCTTATTGTGAGAATATTGCAATTGTCTGACAAAAGTGAAAAATGTAAATTTTCAATTTCAACCAAACATGCTAGAAATGCTCCAATTGAGCTAATTAGCTTATTGTGAGAATATTACAAACGTCCGACAAAAATGAAAAATGTAAATTTCCAATTTCAACCAAACATGCTAGAAATGCTCCAATTGAGCTAATTAGCTTATTGTGAGAATATTACAAACGTCTGACCAAACTGAAAAATGTAAATTTCCAATTTGAACCAAACAAGCTAGAAATGCTCCAATTGAGCTAATTAGCTTATTGTGAGAATATTACAAACGTCGGACATAACTGAAAAATAGAAATTTCCAATTTCAACCAAACATGCTAGAAACGCTCCAATTGAGCTAATTAGCTTATTGATAGAATATTGCAATTGTCTGACAAAACTGAAAAATGTAATTTCCAATTTCAACCAAACATGCTAGAAATGCTCCAATTGAGCTAATTAGCTTATTGTGAGAATATTACAAACGTCTGACAAAAGTGAAAAATGTAAATTTCCAATTTCAACCAAACATGCTAGAAATGCTCCAATTGAGCTAATTAGCTTATTGTGAGAATATTACAAACGTCTGACAAAACTGAAAAATGTAAATTTCCAATTTCAACCAAACATGCTAGAAATGCTCCAATTGAGCTAATTAGCTTATTGTGAGAATATTACAAACGTCTGACAAAACTGAAAAATGTAAATTTCCAATTTCAACCAAACATGCTAGAAATGCTCCAATTGAGCTAATTAGCTTATTGTGAGAATATTACAAACGTCTGACAAAAGTAAAAAAAATTAAATTTCTGATTTCAACCAAGCATGCTAGAAATGCTCCAATTGAGCTAATTAGCTCATTGTGAGAATATTACAAACGTCTGACAAAACTGAAAAATGTAAATTTCCAACTTCAACCAAACATGCTAGAAATGCTCCAATTGAGCTAATTAGCTTATTGTGAGAATATTACAAACGTCTGACAAAACTGAAAAATGTAAATTTCCAATTTCAACCAAACATGCTAGAAATGCTCCAATTGAGCTAATTAGCTTATTGAGAGAATATTGCAATTGTCTGACAAAAGTGAAAAATTTAAATTTCCAATTTCAACTAAACATGCTAGAAATGCTCCAATTGAGCTAATTAGCTTATTGTGAGAATATTACAAACGTCTGACAAAACTGAAAAATGTAAATTTTCAATTTCAACCAAACATGCTAGAAATGCTCCAATTGAGCTAGTTAGCTTATTGTGAGAATATTGCAATTGTCTGACAAAAGTGAAAAATGTAAATTTTCAATTTCAACCAAACATGCTAGAAATGCTCCAATTGAGCTAATTAGCTTATTGTGAGAATATTACTAACGTCCGACAAAAGTGAAAAATGTAAATTTCCAATTTCAACCAAACATGCTAGAAATGCTCCAATTGAGCTAATTAGCTTATTGTGAGAATATTACAAACGTCTGACAAAAGTAAAAAATGTAAATTTCCAATTTCAACCAAACATGCTAGAAATGCTCCAATTGAGCTAATTAGCTTATTGTGAGAATATTACAAACGTCTGACAAAACTGAAAAATGTAAATTTCCAAATTCAACCAAACATGCTAGAAATGCTCCAATTGAGCTAATTAGCTTATTGTGAGAATATTACAAACGTCTGACAAAACTGAAAAATGTAAATTTCCAATTTCAACCAAACATGCTAGAAATGCTCCAATTGAGCTAATTAGCTTATTGTGAGAATATTACAAACGTCTGACAAAAGTAAAAAATGTAAATTTCTGATTTCAACCAAACATGCTAGAAATGCTCCAATTGAGCTAATTAGCTCATTGTGAGAATATTGCAATTGTCTGACAAAAGTGAAAAATGTAAATTTCCAATTTCAACCAAACATGCTAGAAATGCTCCAATTGAGCTAATTAGCTTATTGTGAGAATATTACAAACGTCTGACAAAACTGAAAAACGTAAATTGCCAATTTCAATCAAACATGCTAGAAATGCTCCAATTGAGCTAATTAGCTTATTGTGAGAATATTGCAATTGTCTGACAAAAGCGAAAAATGTAAATTTCCAATTTCAACCAAACATGCTAGAAATGCTCCAATTGAGCTAATTAGCTTATTGTGAGAATATTACAAACGTCTGACAAAAGTAAAAAATGTAAATTTCTGATTTCAACCAAACATGCTAGATATGCTCCAATTGAGCTAATTAGCTTATTGTGAGAATATTACAAACGTCTGACAAAAGTAAAAAATGTAAATTTTTGATTTCAACCAAACATGCTAGAAATGCTCCAATCGAGCTAATTAGCTTATTGATAGAATATTGCAATTGTCTGACAAAACTGAAAAATGTAATTTCCAATTTCAACCAAACATGCTAGAAATGCTCCAATTGAGCTAATTAGCTTATTGTGAGAATATTACAAACGTCTGACAAAACTGAAAAATGTAAATTTCCAATTTCAATCAAACATGCTAGAAATGCTCCAATTGAGCTAATTAGCTTATTGATAGAATATTGCAATTGTCTGACAAAACTGAAAAATGTAATTTCCAATTTCAACCAAACATGCTAGAAATGCTCCAATTGAGCTAATTAGCTTATTGTGAGAATATTACAAACGTCTGACAAAAGTGAAAAATGTAAATTTCCAATTTCAACCAAACATGCTAGAAATGCTCCAATTGAGCTAATTAGCTTATTGTGAGAATATTACAAACGTCTGACAAAACTGAAAAATGTAAATTTCCAATTTCAACCAAACATGCTAGAAATGCTCCAATTGAGCTAATTAGCTTATTGTGAGAATATTACAAACGTCTGACAAAAGTAAAAAATGTAAATTTCTGATTTCAACCAAACATGCTAGAAATGCTCCAATTGAGCTAATTAGCTCATTGTGAGAATATTACAAACGTCTGACAAAAGCGAAAAATGTAAATTTCCAATTTCAACCAAACATGCTAGAAATGCTCCAATTGAGCTAATTAGCTTATTGTGAGAATATTACAAACGTCTGACAAAAGCGAAAAATGTAAATTTCCAATTTCAACCAAACATGCTAGAAATGCTCCAATTGAGCTAATTAGCTTATTGTGAGAATATTACAAACGTCTGACAAAAGTAAAAAATGTAAATTTCTGATTTCAACCAAACATGCTAGAAATTCTCCAATTGAGCTAATTAGCTTATTGTGAGAATATTACAAACGTCTGACAAAAGTGAAAAATGTAAATTTCCAATTTCAACCAAACATGCTAGAAATGTTCCAATTGAGCTAATTAGCTTATTGTGAGAATATTACAAACGTCTGACAAAAGTGAAAAATGTAAATTTCCAATTTCAACCAAACATGCTAGAAATGCTCCAATTGAGCTAATTAGCTTATTGTGAGAATATTACAAACGTCTGACAAAAGTGAAAAATTTAAAATTCCAATTTCAATCAAACATGCTAGAAATGCTCCAATTGCGCAAATAAGCCTACTGTAAGAACTTTACAAACGTCTGACAAAACTGAAAAATGTAAATTTCCAATTTCAACCAAACATGCTAGAAATGCTCCAATTGAGCTAATTAGCTTATTGTGAGAATATTGCAATTGTTTGACAAAAGTGAAAAATGTAAATTTCCAATTTCAACCAAACATGCTAGAAATGCTCCAATTGAGCTAATTAGCTTATTGTGAGAATATTACAAAGGTCTGACAAAACTGAAAAATGTAAATTTCCAATTTCAACCAAACATGCTAGAAATGCTCCATTTGAGCTAATTAGCTTTTTGTGAGAATATTACAAACGTCTGACAAAACTGATAAATGTAAATTTCCAATTTCAACCAAACATGCTAGAAATGCTCCAATTGAGCTAATTAGCTTATTGTGAGAATATTACAAACGTCTGACAAAACTGAAAAATGTAATTTTCCAATTTCAACCAAACATGCTAGAAATGCTCCAATTGAGCTAATTAGCTTATTGTGAGAATATTACAAACGTCTGACAAAACTGAAAAATGTAAATTTCCAATTTCAACCAAACATGCTAGAAATGCTCCAATTGAGCTAATTAGCTTATTGTGAGAATATTGCAATTGTCTGACAAAAGTGAAAAATGTAAATTTCCAATTTCAACCAAACATGCTAGAAATGCTCCATTTGAGCTAATTAGCTTATTGTGAGAATATTACAAACGTCTGACAAAACTGATAAATGTAAATTTCCAATTTCAACCAAACATGCTAGAAATGCTCCAATTGAGCTAATTAGCTTATTGTGAGAATATTACAAACGTCTGACAAAACTGAAAAATGTAAAATTCCAATTTCAACCAAACATGCTAGAAATGCTCCAATTGGCTAATTAGCTTATTGTGAGAATATTACAAACGTCTGACAAAACTGAAAAATGTAAATTTCCAATTTCAACCAAACATGCTAGAAATGCTCCAATTGAGCTAATTAGCTTATTGTGAGAATATTGCAATTGTCTGACAAAAGTGAAAAATGTAAATTTCCAATTTCAACCAAACATGCTAGAAATGCTCCAATTGAGCTAATTAGCTTATTGTGAGAATATTGCAATTGTCTGACAAAAGCGAAAAATGTAAATTTCCAATTTCAACCAAACATGCTAGAAATGCTCCAATTGAGCTAATTAGCTTATTGTGAGAATATTACAAACGTCTGACCAAAGTGAAAAATGTAAATTTCTGATTTCAACCAAACATGCTAGAAATGTTCCAATTGAGCTAATTAGCTTATTGTGAGAATATTACAAACGTCTGACAAAAGTGAAAAATGTAAATTTCCAATTTCAACCAAACATGCTACAAATGCTCCAATTGAGCTAATTAGCTTATTGTGAGAATATTACAAACGTCTGACAAAAGTGAAAAATTTAAAATTCCAATTTCAATCAAACATGCTAGAAATGCTCCAATTGCGCAAATAAGCCTACTGTAAGAATTTTACAAACGTCTGACAAAACTGAAAAATGTAAATTTCCAATTTCAACCAAACATGCTAGAAATGCTCCAATTGAGCTAATTAGCTTATTGTGAGAATATTGCAATTGTTTGACAAAAGTGAAAAATGTAAATTTCCAATTTCAACCAAACATGCTAGAAATGCTCCAATTGAGCTAATTAGCTTATTGTGAGAATATTACAAACGTCTGACAAAAGTGAAAAATGTAAATTTCCAATTTCAACCAAACATGCTAGAAATGCTCCAATTGAGCTAATTAGCTTTTTGTGAGAATATTACAAACGTCTGACAAAACTGATAAATGTAAATTTCCAATTTCAACCAAACATGCTAGAAATGCTCCAATTGAGCTAGTTAGCTTATTGTGAGAATATTGCAATTGTCTGAAAAAAGTGAAAATTGTAAATTTTCAATTTCAACCAAACATGCTAGAAATGCTCCAATTGAGCTAATTAGCTTATTGTGAGAATATTACTAACGTCCGACAAAAGTGAAAAATGTAAATTTCCAATTTCAACCAAACATGCTAGAAATGCTCCAATTGAGCTAATTAGCTTATTGTGAGAATATTACAAACGTCTGACAAAACTGAAAAATGTAAATTTCCAATTTCAACCAAACATGCTAGAAATGCTCCAATTGAGCTAATTAGCTTATTGTGAGAATATTACAAACGTCTGACCAAACTGAAAAATGTAAATTTCCAATTTCAACCAAACAAGCTAGAAATGCTCCAATTGAGCTAATTAGCTTATTGTGAGAATATTACGAACGTCTGACAAAACTGAAAAATAGAAATTTCCAATTTCAACCAAACATGCTAGAAATGCTCCAATTGAGCTAATTAGCTTATTGATAGAATATTGCAATTGTCTGACAAAACTGAAAAATGTAATTTCCAATTTCAACCAAACATGCTAGAAATGCTCCAATTGAGCTAATTAGCTTATTGTGAGAATATTACAAACGTCTGACAAAACTGAAAAATGTAAATTTCCAATTTCAACCAAACATGCTAGAAATGCTCCAATTGAGCTAATTAGCTTATTGTGAGAATATTACAAACGTCTGACAAAACTGAAAAATGTAAATTTCCAATTTCAACCAAACATGCTAGAAATGCTCCAATTGAGCTAATTAGCTTATTGTGAGAATATTACAAACGTCTGACAAAAGTAAAAAATGTAAATTTCTGATTTCAACCAAACATGCTAGAAATGCTCCAATTGAGCTAATTAGCTCATTGTGAAAATATTGCAATTGTCTGACAAAAGTGAAAAATGTAAATTTCCAATTTCAACCAAACATGCTAGAAATGCTCCAATTGAGCTAATTAGCTTATTGTGAGAATATTACAAACGTCTGACAAAACTGAAAAACGTAAATTGCCAATTTCAATCAAACATGCTAAAAATGCTCCAATTGAGCTAATTAGCTTATTGTGAGAATATTGCAATTGTCTGACAAAAGCGAAAAATGTAAATTTCCAATTTCAACCAAACATGCTAGAAATGCTCCAATTGAGCTAATTAGCTTATTGTGAGAATATTACAAACGTCTGACAAAAGTAAAAAATGTAAATTTCTGATTTCAACCAAACATGCTAGATATGCTCCAATTGAGCTAATTAGCTTATTGTGAGAATATTACAAACGTCTGACAAAAGTAAAAAATGTAAATTTTTGATTTCAACCAAACATGCTAGAAATGCTCCAATCGAGCTAATTAGCTTATTGATAGAATATTGCAATTGTCTGACAAAACTGAAAAATGTAATTTCCAATTTCAACCAAACATGCTAGAAATGCTCCAATTGAGCTAATTAGCTTATTGTGAGAATATTACAAACGTCTGACAAAACTGAAAAATGTAAATTTCCAATTTCAATCAAACATGCTAGAAATGCTCCAATTGAGCTAATTAGCTTATTGATAGAATATTGCAATTGTCTGACAAAACTGAAAAATGTAATTTGCAATTTCAACCAAACATGCTAGAAATGCTCCAATTGAGCTAATTAGCTTATTGTGAGAATATTACAAACGTCTGACAAAACTGAAAAATGTAAATTTCCCATTTCAACCAAACATGCTAGAAATGCTCCAATTGAGCTAATTAGCTTATTGTGAGAATATTACAAACGTCTGACAAAACTGAAAAATGTAAATTTCCAATTTCAACCAAACATGCTAGAAATGCTCCAATTGAGCTAATTAGCTTTTTGTGAGAATATTACAAACGTCTGACAAAAGTAAAAAATGTAAATTTCTGATTTCAACCAAACATGCTAGAAATGCTCCAATTGAGCTAATTAGCTCATTGTAAGAATATTACAAACGTCTGACAAAACTGAAAAATGTAAATTTCCAACTTCAACCAAACATGCTAGAAATGCTCCAATTGAGCTAATTAGCTTATTGTGAGAATATTGCAATTGTCTGACAAAAGCGAAAAATGTAAATTTCCAATTTCAACCAAACATGCTAGAAATGCTCCAATTGAGCTAATTAGCTTATTGTGAGAATATTACAAACGTCTGACAAAAGTAAAAAATGTAAATTTCTGATTTCAACCAAACATGCTAGAAATTCTCCAATTGAGCTAATTAGCTTATTGTGAGAATATTACAAACGTCTGACAAAAGTGAAAAATGTAAATTTCCAATTTCAACCAAACATGCTAGAAATGTTCCAATTGAGCTAATTAGCTTATTGTGAGAATATTACAAACGTCTGACAAAAGTGAAAAATGTAAATTTCCAATTTCAACCAAACATTCTAGAAATGCTCCAATTGAGCTAATTAGCTTATTGTGAGAATATTACAAACGTCTGACAAAACTGAAAAATGTAAATTTCCAATTTCAACCAAACATGCTAGAAATGCTCCAATTGAGCTAATTAGCTTATTGTGAGAATATTACAAACGTCTGACAAAAGTGAAAAATTTAAAATTCCAATTTCAATCAAACATGCTAGAAATGCTCCAATTGCGCAAATAAGCCTACTGTAAGAACTTTACAAACGTCTGACAAAAGTGAAAAATGTAAATTTCCAATTTCAACCAAACATGCTAGAAATGTTCCAATTGAGCTAATTAGCTTATTGTGAGAATATTGCAATTGTTTGACAAAAGTGAAAAATGTAAATTTCCAATTTCAACCAAACATGCTAGAAATGCTCCAATTGAGCTAATTAGCTTATTGTGAGAATATTACAAAGGTCTGACAAAACTGAAAAATGTAAATTTCCAATTTCAACCAAACATGCTAGAAATGCTCCATTTGAGCTAATTAGCTTTTTGTGAGAATATTACAAACGTCTGACAAAACTGATAAATGTAAATTTCCAATTTCAACCAAACATGCTAGAAATGCTCCAATTGAGCTAATTAGCTTATTGTGAGAATATTACAAACGTCTGACAAAAGTGAAAAATGTAAATTTCCAATTTCAACCAAACATGCTAGAAATGCTCCAATTGAGCTAATTAGCTTATTGTGAGAATATTACAAACGTCTGACAAAACTGAAAAATGTAAATTTCCAATTTCAACCAAACATGCTAGAAATGCTCCAATTGAGCTAATTAGCTTATTGTGAGAATATTACAAACGTCTGACAAAACTGAAAAATGTAAATTTCCAATTTCAACCAAACATGCTAGAAATGCTCCAATTGAGCTAATTAGCTTATTGATAGAATATTGCAATTGTCTGACAAAACTGAAAAATGTAATTTCCAATTTCAACCAAACATGCTAGAAATGCTCCAATTGAGCTAATTAGCTTATTGTGAGAATATTACAAACGTCTGACAAAACTGAAAAATGTAAATTTCCAATTTCAACCAAACATGCTAGAAATGCTCCAATTGAGCTAATTAGCTTATTGTGAGAATATTACAAACGTCTGACAAAACTGAAAAATGTAAATTTCCAATTTCAACCAAACATGCTAGAAATGCTCCAATTGAGCTAATTAGCTTATTGTGAGAATATTACAAACGTCTGACAAAAGTAAAAAATGTAAATTTCTGATTTCAACCAAACATGCTAGAAATGCTCCAATTGAGCTAATTAGCTCATTGTGAGAATATTGCAATTGTCTGACAAAAGTGAAAAATGTAAATTTCCAATTTCAACCAAACATGCTAGAAATGCTCCAATTGAGCTAATTAGCTTATTGTGAGAATATTACAAACGTCTGACAAAACTGAAAAACGTAAATTGCCAATTTCAATCAAACATGCTAGAAATGCTCCAATTGAGCTAATTAGCTTATTGTGAGAATATTGCAATTGTCTGACAAAAGCGAAAAATGTAAATTTCCAATTTCAACCAAACATGCTAGAAATGCTCCAATTGAGCTAATTAGCTTATTGTGAGAATATTACAAACGTCTGACAAAAGTAAAAAATGTAAATTTCTGATTTCAACCAAACATGCTAGATATGCTCCAATTGAGCTAATTAGCTTATTGTGAGAATATTACAAACGTCTGACAAAAGTAAAAAATGTAAATTTTTGATTTCAACCAAACATGCTAGAAATGCTCCAATCGAGCTAATTAGCTTATTGATAGAATATTGCAATTGTCTGACCAAACTGAAAAATGTAATTTCCAATTTCAACCAAACATGCTAGAAATGCTCCAATTGAGCTAATTAGCTTATTGTGAGAATATTACAAACGTCTGACAAAACTGAAAAATGTAAATTTCCAATTTCAATCAAACATGCTAGAAATGCTCCAATTGAGCTAATTAGCTTATTGATAGAATATTGCAATTGTCTGACAAAACTGAAAAATGTAATTTCCAATTTCAACCAAACATGCTAGAAATGCTCCAATTGAGCTAATTAGCTTATTGTGAGAATATTACAAACGTCTGACAAAAGTGAAAAATGTAAATTTCCAATTTCAACCAAACATGCTAGAAATGCTCCAATTGAGCTAATTAGCTTATTGTGAGAATATTACAAACGTCTGACAAAACTGAAAAATGTAAATTTCCAATTTCAACCAAACATGCTAGAAATGCTCCAATTGAGCTAATTAGCTTATTGTGAGAATATTACAAACGTCTGACAAAACTGAAAAATGTAAATTTCCAATTTCAACCAAACATGCTAGAAATGCTCCAATTGAGCTAATTAGCTTATTGATAGAATATTGCAATTGTCTGACAAAACTGAAAAATGTAATTTCCAATTTCAACCAAACATGCTAGAAATGCTCCAATTGAGCTAATTAGCTTATTGTGAGAATATTACAAACGTCTGACAAAACTGAAAAATGTAAATTTCCAATTTCAACCAAACATGCTAGAAATGCTCCAATTGAGCTAATTAGCTTATTGTGAGAATATTACAAACGTCTGACAAAACTGAAAAATGTAAATTTCCAATTTCAACCAAACATGCTAGAAATGCTCCAATTGAGCTAATTAGCTTATTGTGAGAATATTACAAACGTCTGACAAAAGTAAAAAATGTAAATTTCTGATTTCAACCAAACATGCTAGAAATGCTCCAATTGAGCTAATTAGCTCATTGTGAGAATATTGCAATTGTCTGACAAAAGTGAAAAATGTAAATTTCCAATTTCAACCAAACATGCTAGAAATGCTCCAATTGAGCTAATTAGCTTATTGTGAGAATATTACAAACGTCTGACAAAACTGAAAAACGTAAATTGCCAATTTCAATCAAACATGCTAGAAATGCTCCAATTGAGCTAATTAGCTTATTGTGAGAATATTGCAATTGTCTGACAAAAGCGAAAAATGTAAATTTCCAATTTCAACCAAACATGCTAGAAATGCTCCAATTGAGCTAATTAGCTTATTGTGAGAATATTACAAACGTCTGACAAAAGTAAAAAATGTAAATTTCTGATTTCAACCAAACATGCTAGATATGCTCCAATTGAGCTAATTAGCTTATTGTGAGAATATTACAAACGTCTGACAAAAGTAAAAAATGTAAATTTTTGATTTCAACCAAACATGCTAGAAATGCTCCAATCGAGCTAATTAGCTTATTGATAGAATATTACAAACGTCTGACAAAACTGAAAAATGTAAATTTCCAATTTCAACCAAACATGCTAGAAATGCTCCAATTGAGCTAATTAGCTTATTGTGAGAATATTACAAACGTCTGACAAAACTGAAAAATGTAAACTTCCAATTTCAATCAAACATGCTAGAAATGCTCCAATTGAGCTAATTAGCTTATTGATAGAATATTGCAATTGTCTGACAAAACTGAAAAATGTAATTTCCAATTTCAACCAAACATGCTAGAAATGCTCCAATTGAGCTAATTAGCTTATTGTGAGAATATTACAAACGTCTGACAAAAGTGAAAAATGTAAATTTCCAATTTCAACCAAACATGCTAGAAATGCTCCAATTGAGCTAATTAGCTTATTGTGAGAATATTACAAACGTCTGACAAAACTGAAAAATGTAAATTTCCAATTTCAACCAAACATGCTAGAAATGCTCCAATTGAGCTAATTAGCTTATTGTGAGAATATTACAAACGTCTGACAAAAGTAAAAAATGTAAATTTCTGATTTCAACCAAACATGCTAGAAATGCTCCAATTGAGCTAATTAGCTCATTGTGAGAATATTACAAACGTCTGACAAAACTGAAAAATGTAAATTTCCAACTTCAACCAAACATGCTAGAAATGCTCCAATTGAGCTAATTAGCTTATTGTGAGAATATTGCAATTGTCTGACAAAAGCGAAAAATGTAAATTTCCAATTTCAACCAAACATGCTAGAAATGCTCCAATTGAGCTAATAAGCTTATTGTGAGAATATTACAAACGTCTGACAAAAGTAAAAAATGTAAATTTCTGATTTCAACCAAACATGCTAGAAATTCTCCAATTGAGCTAATTAGCTTATTGTGAGAATATTACAAACGTCTGACAAAAGTGAAAAATGTAAATTTCCAATTTCAACCAAACATGCTAGAAATGTTCCAATTGAGCTAATTAGCTTATTGTGAGAATATTACAAACGTCTGACAAAAGTGAAAAATGTAAATTTCCAATTTCAACCAAACATGCTAGAAATGCTCCAATTGAGCTAATTAGCTTATTGTGAGAATATTACAAACGTCTGACAAAACTGAAAAATGTAAATTTCCAATTTCAATCAAACATGCTAGAAATGCTCCAATTGCGCAAATAAGCCTACTGTAAGAACTTTACAAACGTCTGACAAAACTGATAAATGTAAATTTCCAATTTCAACCAAACATGCTAGAAATGCTCCAATTGAGCTAATTAGCTTATTGTGAGAATATTACAAACGTCTGACAAAACTGAAAAATGTAAATTTCCAATTTCAACCAAACATGCTAGAAATGCTCCAATTGAGCTAATTAGCTTATTGTGAGAATATTGCAATTGTCTGACAAAAGTGAAAAATGTAAATTTCCAATTTCAACCAAACATGCTAGAAACGCTCCATTTGAGCTAATTAGCTTATTGTGAGAATATTACAAACGTCTGACAAAACTGATAAATGTAAATTTCCAATTTCAACCAAACATGCTAGAAATGCTCCAATTGAGCAAATGAGCTTATTGTGAGAATATTACAAACGTCTGACAAAACTGAAAAATGTAAAATTCCAATTTCAACCAAACATGCTAGAAATGCTCCAATTGAGCTAATTAGCTTATTGTGAGAATATTACAAACGTCTGACAAAACTGAAAAATTTAAAATTCCAATTTCAACCAAACATGCTAGAAATGCTCCAATTGAGCTAATTAGCTTATTGTGAGAATATTGCAATTGTCTGACAAAAGTGAAAAATGTAAATTTCCAATTTCAACCAAACATGCTAGAAATGCTCCAATTGAGCTAATTAGCTTATTGTGAGAATATTGCAATTGTCTGACAAAAGCGAAAAATGTAAATTTCCAATTTCAACCAAACATGCTAGAAATGCTCCAATTGAGCTAATTAGCTTATTGTGAGAATATTACAAACGTCTGACCAAAGTGAAAAATGTAAATTTCTGATTTCAACCAAACATGCTAGAAATGTTCCAATTGAGCTAATTAGCTTATTGTGAGAATATTACAAACGTCTGACAAAAGTGAAAAATGTAAATTTCCAATTTCAACCAAACATGCTACAAATGCTCCAATTGAGCTAATTAGCTTATTGTGAGAATATTACAAACGTCTGACAAAAGTGAAAAATTTAAAATTCCAATTTCAATCAAACATGCTAGAAATGCTCCAATTGCGCAAATAAGCCTACTGTAAGAATTTTACAAACGTCTGACAAAACTGAAAAATGTAAATTTCCAATTTCAACCAAACATGCTAGAAATGCTCCAATTGAGCTAATTAGCTTATTGTGAGAATATTACAAACGTCTGACCAAAGTGAAAAATGTAAATTTCTGATTTCAACCAAACATGCTAGAAATG
Organism: Watersipora subatra; assembly: GCF_963576615.1. NCBI lineage: Eukaryota > Metazoa > Bryozoa > Gymnolaemata > Cheilostomatida > Watersiporidae > Watersipora > Watersipora subatra. The sequence goes on from NW_027045284.1 coordinate 224,473, forward strand.
TTCCAATTGAGCTAATTAGCTTATTGTGAGAATATTACAAACGTCTGACAAAAGTGAAAAATGTAAATTTCCAATTTCAACCAAACATGCTACAAATGCTCCAATTGAGCTAATTAGCTTATTGTGAGAATATTACAAACGTCTGACAAAAGTGAAAAATTTAAAATTCCAATTTCAATCAAACATGCTAGAAATGCTCCAATTGCTCAAATAAGCCTACTGTAAGAATTTTACAAACGTCTGACAAAACTGAAAAATGTAAATTTCCAATTTCAACCAAACATGCTAGAAATGCTCCAATTGAGCTAATTAGCTTATTGTGAGAATATTGCAATTGTTTGACAAAAGTGAAAAATGTAAATTTCCAATTTCAACCAAACATGCTAGAAATGCTCCAATTGAGCTAATTAGCTTATTGTGAGAATATTACAAACGTCTGACAAAACTGAAAAATGTAAATTTCCAATTTCAACCAAACATGCTAGAAATGCTCAAATTGCGCAAATAAGCCTACTGTAAGAATTTTACAAACGTCTGACAAAGCTGAAAAATGTAAATTTCCAATTTCAACCAAACATGCTAGAAATGCTCCAATTGAGCTAATTAGCTTATTGAGAGAATATTGCAATTGTCTGACAAAAGTGAAGAATGTAAATTTCCAATTTCAACCAAACATGCTAGAAATGCTCCATTTGAGCTAATTAGCTTTTTGTGAGAATATTACAAACGTCTGACAAAACTGATAAATGTAAATTTCCAATTTCAACCAAACATGCTAGAAATGCTCCAATTGAGCTAATTAGCTTATTGTGAGAATATTACAAACGTCTGACAAAACTGAAAAATGTAAATTTCCAATTTCAACCAAACATGCTAGAAATGCTCCAATTGAGCTAATTAGCTTATTGTGAGAATATTACAAACGTCTGACAAAACTGAAAAATGTAAGTTTACAATTTCAACCAAACATGCTAGAAATGCTCCAATTGAGCTAATTAGCTTATTGTGAGAATATTGCAATTGTCTGACAAAAGTGAAAAATGTAAATTTCCAATTTCAACCAAACATGCTAGAAATGCTCCAATTGAGCTAATTAGCTTATTGTGAGAATATTGCAATTGTCTGACAAAAGCGAAAAATGTAAATTTCCAATTTCAACCAAACATGCTAGAAATGCTCCAATTGAGCTAATTAGCTTATTGTGAGAATATTACAAACGTCTGACAAAAGTGAAAAATGTAAATTTTTGATTTCAACCAAACATGCTAGAAATGCTCCAATTGAGCTAATTAGCTCATTGTGAGAATATTACAAACGTCTGACAAAACTGAAAAATGTAAATTTCCAACTTCAACCAAACATGCTAGAAATGCTCCAATTGAGCTAATTAGCTTATTGTGAGAATATTGCAATTGTCTGACAAAAGCGAAAAATGTAAATTTCCAATTTCAACCAAACATGCTAGAAATGCTCCAATTGAGCTAATTAGCTTATTGTGAGAATATTACAAACGTCTGACAAAAGTAAAAAATGTAAATTTCTGATTTCAACCAAACATGCTAGAAATGCTCCAATTGAGCTAATTAGCTTATTGTGAGAATATTACAAACGTCTGACAAAAGTGAAAAATGTAAATTTCCAATTTCAACCAAACATGCTAGAAATGTTCCAATTGAGCTAATTAGCTTATTGTGAGAATATTACAAACGTCTGACAAAAGTGAAAAATGTAAATTTCCAATTTCAACCAAACATGCTAGAAATGCTCCAATTGAGCTAATTAGCTTATTGTGAGAATATTACAAACGTCTGACAAAACTAAAAAATGTAAATTTCCAATTTCAACCAAACATGCTAGAAATGCTCCAATTGAGCTAATTAGCTTATTGTGAGAATATTACAAACGTCTGACAAAAGTGAAAAATTTAAAATTCCAATTTCAATCAAACATGCTAGAAATGCTCCAATTGCGCGAATAAGCCTACTGTAAGAATTTTACAAACGTCTGACAAAACTGAAAAATGTAAATTTCCAATTTCAACCAAATATGCTAGAAATGCTCCAATTGAGCTAATTAGCTTATTGTGAGAATATTGCAATTGTTTGACAAAAGTGAAAAATGTAAATTTCCAATTTCAACCAAACATGCTAGAAATGCTCCAATTGAGCTAATTAGCTTATTGTGAGAATATTACAAACGTCTGACAAAACTGAAAAATGTAAATTTCCAATTTCAACCAAACATGCTAGAAATGCTCCATTTGAGCTAATTAGCTTTTTGTGAGAATATTACAAACGTCTGACAAAACTGACAAATGTAAATTTCCAATTTCAACCAAACATGCTAGAAATGCTCCAATTGAGCTAATTAGCTTATTGTGAGAATATTACAAACGTCTGACAAAACTGAATAATGTAAATTTCCAATTTCAACCAAACACGCTAGAAATGCTCCAATTGAGCTAATTAGCTTATTGTGAGAATATTACAAACGTCTGACAAAACTGAAAAATGTAAATTTCCAATTTCAACCAAACATGCTAGAAATGCTCCAATTGAGCTAATTAGCTTATTGTGAGAATATTGCAATTGTCTGACAAAAGTGAAAAATGTAAATTTCCAATTTCAACCAAACATGCTAGAAATGCTCCAATTGAGCTAATTAGCTTATTGTGAGAATATTGCAATTGTCTGACAAAAGCGAAAAATGTAAATTTCCAATTTTAACCAAACATGCTAGAAATGCTCCAATTGAGCTAATTAGCTTATTGTGAGAATATTACAAACGTCTGACAAAAGTGAAAAATGTAAATTTCCAATTTCAACCAAACATGCTAGAAATGCTCCAATTGAGCTAATTAGCTTATTGTGAGAATATTACAAACGTCTGACAAGACTGAAAAATGTAAACTTCCAATTTCAACCAAACATGCTAGAAATGCTCAAATTGCGCAAATAAGCCTACTGTAACAATTTTACAAACGTCTGACAAAGCTGAAAAATGTAAATTTCCAATTTCAACCAAACATGCTAGAAATGCTCCAATTGAGCTAATTAGCTTATTGAGAGAATATTGCAATTGTCTGACAAAAGTGAAGAATGCAAATTTCCAATTTCAACTAAACATGCTAGAAATGCTCCAATTGAGCTAATTAGCTTAATTTGAGAATATTACAAACGTCTGACAAAACTGAAAAATGTAAATTTCCAATTTCAACCAAACATGCTAGAAATGCTCCAATTGAGCTAATTAGCTTATTGAGAGAATATTGCAATTGTCTGACAAAAGTGAAAAATGCAAATTTCCAATTTCAACTAAACATGCTAGAAATGCTCCAATTGAGCTAATTAGCTTATTGTGAGAATATTACAAACGTCTGACAAAACTGAAAAATGTAAATTTTCAATTTCAACCAAACATGCTAGAAATGCTCCAATTGAGCTAGTTAGCTTATTGTGAGAATATTGCAATTGTCTGACAAAAGTGAAGAATGCAAATTTCCAATTTCAACTAAACATGCTAGAAATGCTCCAATTGAGCTAATTAGCTTAATTTGAGAATATTACAAACGTCTGACAAAACTGAAAAATGTAAATTTCCAATTTCAACCAAACATGCTAGAAATGCTCCAAATGCGGAAATAAGCTTACTGTAAGAAGTGTACAAACGTCTGACAAAAGTGAAAAATGTAAATTTCCAATTTCAACCAAACATGCTAGAAATGCTCCAATTGAGCTAATTAGCTTATTGAGAGAATATTGCAATTGTCTGACAAAAGTGAAAAATGCAAATTTCCAATTTCAACTAAACATGCTAGAAATGCTCCAATTGAGCTAATTAGCTTATTGTGAGAATATTACAAACGTCTGACAAAACTGAAAAATGTAAATTTTCAATTTCAACCAAACATGCTAGAAATGCTCCAATTGAGCTAGTTAGCTTATTGTGAGAATATTGCAATTGTCTGACAAAAGTGAAAAATGTAAATTTTCAATTTCAACCAAACATGCTAGAAATGCTCCAATTGAGCTAATTAGCTTATTGTGAGAATATTACAAACGTCCGACAAAAGTGAAAAATGTAAATTTCCAATTTCAACCAAACATGCTAGAAATGCTCCAATTGAGCTAATTAGCTTATTGTGAGAATATTACAAACGTCTGACAAAACTGAAAAATGTAAATTTCCAATTTCAACCAAACATGCTAGAAATGCTCCAATTGAGCTAATTAGCTTATTGTGAGAATATTACAAACGTCTGACCAAACTGAAAAATGTAAATTTCCAATTTCAACCAAACAAGCTAGAAATGCTCCAATTGAGCTAATTAGCTTATTGTGAGAATATTACAAACGTCTGACAAAACTGAAAAATAGAAATTTCCAATTTCAACCAAACATGCTAGAAATGCTCCAATTGAGCTAATTAGCTTATTGATAGAATATTGCAATTGTCTGACAAAACTGAAAAATGTAATTTCCAATTTCAACCAAACATGCTAGAAATGCTCCAATTGAGCTAATTAGCTTATTGTGAGAATATTACAAACGTTTGACAAAAGTGAAAAATGTAAATTTCCAATTTCAACCAAACATGCTAGAAATGCTCCAATTGAGCTAATTAGCTTATTGTGAGAATATTACAAACGTCTGACAAAACTGAAAAATGTAAATTTCCAATTTCAACCAAACATGCTAGAAATGCTCCAATTGAGCTAATTAGCTTATTGTGAGAATATTACAAACGTCTGACAAAACTGAAAAATGTAAGTTTACAATTTCAACCAAACATGCTAGAAATGCTCCAATTGAGCTAATTAGCTTATTGTGAGAATATTGCAATTGTCTGACAAAAGTGAAAAATGTAAATTTCCAATTTCAACCAAACATGCTAGAAATGCTCCAATTGAGCTAATTAGCTTATTGTGAGAATATTGCAATTGTCTGACAAAAGCGAAAAATGTAAATTTCCAATTTCAACCAAACATGCTAGAAATGCTCCAATTGAGCTAATTAGCTTATTGTGAGAATATTACAAACGTCTGACAAAAGTGAAAAATGTAAATTTTTGATTTCAACCAAACATGCTAGAAATGCTCCAATTGAGCTAATTAGCTCATTGTGAGAATATTACAAACGTCTGACAAAACTGAAAAATGTAAATTTCCAACTTCAACCAAACATGCTAGAAATGCTCCAATTGAGCTAATTAGCTTATTGTGAGAATATTGCAATTGTCTGACAAAAGCGAAAAATGTAAATTTCCAATTTCAACCAAACATGCTAGAAATGCTCCAATTGAGCTAATTAGCTTATTGTGAGAATATTACAAACGTCTGACAAAAGTAAAAAATGTAAATTTCTGATTTCAACCAAACATGCTAGAAATGCTCCAATTGAGCTAATTAGCTTATTGTGAGAATATTACAAACGTCTGACAAAAGTGAAAAATGTAAATTTCCAATTTCAACCAAACATGCTAGAAATGTTCCAATTGAGCTAATTAGCTTATTGTGAGAATATTACAAACGTCTGACAAAAGTGAAAAATGTAAATTTCCAATTTCAACCAAACATGCTAGAAATGCTCCAATTGAGCTAATTAGCTTATTGTGAGAATATTACAAACGTCTGACAAAACTAAAAAATGTAAATTTCCAATTTCAACCAAACATGCTAGAAATGCTCCAATTGAGCTAATTAGCTTATTGTGAGAATATTACAAACGTCTGACAAAAGTGAAAAATTTAAAATTCCAATTTCAATCAAACATGCTAGAAATGCTCCAATTGCGCGAATAAGCCTACTGTAAGAATTTTACAAACGTCTGACAAAACTGAAAAATGTAAATTTCCAATTTCAACCAAATATGCTAGAAATGCTCCAATTGAGCTAATTAGCTTATTGTGAGAATATTGCAATTGTTTGACAAAAGTGAAAAATGTAAATTTCCAATTTCAACCAAACATGCTAGAAATGCTCCAATTGAGCTAATTAGCTTATTGTGAGAATATTACAAACGTCTGACAAAACTGAAAAATGTAAATTTCCAATTTCAACCAAACATGCTAGAAATGCTCCATTTGAGCTAATTAGCTTTTTGTGAGAATATTACAAACGTCTGACAAAACTGACAAATGTAAATTTCCAATTTCAACCAAACATGCTAGAAATGCTCCAATTGAGCTAATTAGCTTATTGTGAGAATATTACAAACGTCTGACAAAACTGAATAATGTAAATTTCCAATTTCAACCAAACACGCTAGAAATGCTCCAATTGAGCTAATTAGCTTATTGTGAGAATATTACAAACGTCTGACAAAACTGAAAAATGTAAATTTCCAATTTCAACCAAACATGCTAGAAATGCTCCAATTGAGCTAATTAGCTTATTGTGAGAATATTGCAATTGTCTGACAAAAGTGAAAAATGTAAATTTCCAATTTCAACCAAACATGCTAGAAATGCTCCAATTGAGCTAATTAGCTTATTGTGAGAATATTGCAATTGTCTGACAAAAGCGAAAAATGTAAATTTCCAATTTTAACCAAACATGCTAGAAATGCTCCAATTGAGCTAATTAGCTTATTGTGAGAATATTACAAACGTCTGACAAAAGTGAAAAATGTAAATTTCCAATTTCAACCAAACATGCTAGAAATGCTCCAATTGAGCTAATTAGCTTATTGTGAGAATATTACAAACGTCTGACAAGACTGAAAAATGTAAACTTCCAATTTCAACCAAACATGCTAGAAATGCTCAAATTGCGCAAATAAGCCTACTGTAACAATTTTACAAACGTCTGACAAAGCTGAAAAATGTAACTTTCCAATTTCAACCAAACATGCTAGAAATGCTCCAATTGAGCTAATTAGCTTATTGAGAGAATATTGCAATTGTCTGACAAAAGTGAAGAATGCAAATTTCCAATTTCAACTAAACATGCTAGAAATGCTCCAATTGAGCTAATTAGCTTAATTTGAGAATATTACAAACGTCTGACAAAACTGAAAAATGTAAATTTCCAATTTCAACCAAACATGCTAGAAATGCTCCAATTGAGCTAATTAGCTTATTGAGAGAATATTGCAATTGTCTGACAAAAGTGAAAAATGCAAATTTCCAATTTCAACTAAACATGCTAGAAATGCTCCAATTGAGCTAATTAGCTTATTGTGAGAATATTACAAACGTCTGACAAAACTGAAAAATGTAAATTTTCAATTTCAACCAAACATGCTAGAAATGCTCCAATTGAGCTAGTTAGCTTATTGTGAGAATATTGCAATTGTCTGACAAAAGTGAAGAATGCAAATTTCCAATTTCAACTAAACATGCTAGAAATGCTCCAATTGAGCTAATTAGCTTAATTTGAGAATATTACAAACGTCTGACAAAACTGAAAAATGTAAATTTCCAATTTCAACCAAACATGCTAGAAATGCTCCAAATGCGGAAATAAGCTTACTGTAAGAAGTGTACAAACGTCTGACAAAAGTGAAAAATGTAAATTTCCAATTTCAACCAAACATGCTAGAAATGCTCCAATTGAGCTAATTAGCTTATTGAGAGAATATTGCAATTGTCTGACAAAAGTGAAAAATGCAAATTTCCAATTTCAACTAAACATGCTAGAAATGCTCCAATTGAGCTAATTAGCTTATTGTGAGAATATTACAAACGTCTGACAAAACTGAAAAATGTAAATTTTCAATTTCAACCAAACATGCTAGAAATGCTCCAATTGAGCTAGTTAGCTTATTGTGAGAATATTGCAATTGTCTGACAAAAGTGAAAAATGTAAATTTTCAATTTCAACCAAACATGCTAGAAATGCTCCAATTGAGCTAATTAGCTTATTGTGAGAATATTACAAACGTCCGACAAAAGTGAAAAATGTAAATTTCCAATTTCAACCAAACATGCTAGAAATGCTCCAATTGAGCTAATTAGCTTATTGTGAGAATATTACAAACGTCTGACAAAACTGAAAAATGTAAATTTCCAATTTCAACCAAACATGCTAGAAATGCTCCAATTGAGCTAATTAGCTTATTGTGAGAATATTACAAACGTCTGACCAAACTGAAAAATGTAAATTTCCAATTTCAACCAAACAAGCTAGAAATGCTCCAATTGAGCTAATTAGCTTATTGTGAGAATATTACAAACGTCTGACAAAACTGAAAAATAGAAATTTCCAATTTCAACCAAACATGCTAGAAATGCTCCAATTGAGCTAATTAGCTTATTGATAGAATATTGCAATTGTCTGACAAAACTGAAAAATGTAATTTCCAATTTCAACCAAACATGCTAGAAATGCTCCAATTGAGCTAATTAGCTTATTGTGAGAATATTACAAACGTTTGACAAAAGTGAAAAATGTAAATTTCCAATTTCAACCAAACATGCTAGAAATGCTCCAATTGAGCTAATTAGCTTATTGTGAGAATATTACAAACGTCTGACAAAACTGAAAAATGTAAATTTCCAATTTCAACCAAACATGCTAGAAATGCTCCAATTGAGCTAATTAGCTTATTGTGAGAATATTACAAACGTCTGACAAAAGTAAAAAATGTAAATTTCTGATTTCAACCAAACATGCTAGAAATGCTCCAATTGAGCTAATTAGCTCATTGTGAGAATATTACAAACGTCTGACAAAACTGAAAAATGTAAATTTCCAACTTCAACCAAACATGCTAGAAATGCTCCAATTGAGCTAATTAGCTTATTGTGAGAATATTGCAATTGTCTGACAAAAGTGAAAAATGTAAATTTCCAATTTCAACCAAACATGCTAGAAATGCTCCAATTGAGCTAATTAGCTTATTGTGAGAATATTACAAACGTCTGACAAAACTGAAAAACGTAAATTGCCAATTTCAATCAAACATGCTAGAAATGCTCCAATTGAGCTAATTAGCTTATTGTGAGAATATTGCAATTGTCTGACAAAAGCGAAAAATGTAAATTTCCAATTTCAACCAAACATGCTAGAAATGCTCCAATTGAGCTAATTAGCTTATTGTGAGAATATTACAAACGTCTGACAAAAGTAAAAAATGTAAATTTCTGATTTCAACCAAACATGCTAGAAATGCTCGAATTGAGCTAATTAGCTTATTGTGAGAATATTACAAACGTCTGACAAAAGTGAAAAATGTAAATTTCCAATTTCAACCAAACATGCTAGAAATGTTCCAATTGAGCTAATTTGCTTATTGTGAGAATATTACAAACGTCTGACAAAAGTGAAAAATGTAAATTTCCAATTTCAACCAAACATGCTAGAAATGCTCCAATTGAGCTAATTAGCTTATTGTGAGAATATTACAAACGTCTGACAAAACTAAAAAATGTAAATTTCCAATTTCAACCAAACATGCTAGAAATGCTCCAATTGAGCTAATTAGCTTATTGTGAGAATATTACAAACGTCTGACAAAAGTGAAAAATTTAAAATTCCAATTTCAATCAAACATGCTAGAAATGCTCCAATTGCGCAAATAAGCCTACTGTAAGAATTTTACAAACGTCTGACAAAACTGAAAAATGTAAATTTCCAATTTCAACCAAACATGCTAGAAATGCTCCAATTGAGCTAATTAGCTTATTGTGAGAATATTGCAATTGTTTGACAAAAGTGAAAAATGTAAATTTCCAATTTCAACCAAACATGCTAGAAATGCTCCAATTGAGCTAATTAGCTTATTGTGAGAATATTACAAACGTCTGACAAAACTGAAAAATGTAAATTTCCAATTTCAACCAAACATGCTAGAAATGCTCCATTTGAGCTAATTAGCTTTTTGTGAGAATATTACAAACGTCTGACAAAACTGAAAAATGTAAATTTCCAATTTCAACCAAACATGCTAGAAATGCTCCAATTGAGCTAATTAGCTTATTGTGAGAATATTACAAACGTCTGACAAAACTGAAAAATGTAAATTTCCAATTTCAACCAAACATGCTAGAAATGCTCCAATTGAGCTGATTAGCTTATTGTGAGAATATTACAAACGTATGAAAAAACTGAAAAATGTAAATTTCCAATTTCAACTAAACATGCTAGAAATGCTCCATATGAGCTAATTAGCTTATTGTGAGAATATTACAAACGTCTGACAAAACTGAAAAATGTAAATTTCCAATTTCAACCAAACATGCTAGAAATTCTCAAATTGCGCAAATAAGCCTACTGTAAGAATTTTACAAACGTCTGACAAAGCTGAAAAATGTAAATTTCCAATTTCAACCAAACATGCTAGAAATGCTCCAATTGAGCTAATTAGCTTATTGAGAGAATATTGCAATTGTCTGACAAAAGTGAAAAATGCAAATTTCCAAGTTCAACTAAACATGCTAGAAATGCTCCAATTGAGCTAATTAGCTTATTTTGAGAATATTACAAACGTCTGACAAAAGTGAAAAATGTAAATTTCCAATTTCAACCAAACATGCTAGAAATGCTCCAATTGAGCTAATTAGCTTATTGTGAGAATATTACAAACGTCTGACAAAACTGAAAAATGTAAATTTCCAATTTCAACCAAACATGCTAGAAATGCTCCAATTGAGCTAATTAGCTTATTGTGAGAATATTACAAACGTCTGACAAAAGTGAAAAATGTAAATTTCCAATTTCAACCAAACATGCTAGAAATGTTCCAATTGAGCTAATTAGCTTATTGTGAGAATATTGCAATTGTCTGACAAAACTGAAAAATGTAAATTTCCAATTTCAACCAAACATGCTAGAAATGCTCCAATTGAGCTAATTAGCTTATTGTGAGAATATTGCAATTGTCTGACAAAACTGAAAAATGTAATTTCCAATTTCAACCAAACATGCTAGAAATGCTCCAATTGAGCTAATTAGCTTATTGTGAGAATATTACAAACGTCTGACAAAACTGAAAAATGTAAATTTCCAATTTCAACCAAACATGCTAGAAATGCTCCAATTGAGCTAATTAGCTTATTGTGAGAATATTACAAACGTCTGACAAATCTGAAAAATGTAAATTTTCAATTTCAACCAAACATGCTAGAAATGCTCCAATTGAGCTAATTAGCTTATTGTGAGAATATTGCAATTGTCTGACAAAAGCGAAAAATGTAAATTTCCAATTTCAACCAAACATGCTAGAAATGCTCCAATTGAGCTAATTAGCTTATTGTGAGAATATTACAAACGTCTGACAAAACTGAAAAATGTAAATTTCCAATTTCAACCAAACATGCTAGAAATGCTCCAAATGCGGAAATAAGCTTACTGTAAGAAGTGTACAAACGTCTGACAAAACTGAAAAATGTAAATTTCCAATTTCAATGAAACATGCTAGAAATGCTCCAATTGAGCTAATTAGCTTATTGTGAGAATATTACAAACGTCTGACAAAACTGAAAAATGTAAATTTCCAATTTCAACCAAACATGCTAGAAATGCTCAAATTGCGCAAATAAGCCTACTGTAAGAATTTTACAAACGTCTGACAAAGCTGAAAAATGTAAATTTCCAATTTCAACCAAACATGCTAGAAATGCTCCATTTGAGCTAATTAGCTTTTTGTGAGAATATTACAAACGTCTGACAAAACTGATAAATGTAAATTTCCAATTTCAACCAAACATGCTAGAAATGCTCGAATTGCGCAAATAAGCCTACTGTAAGAATTTTACAAACGTCTGACAAAGCTGAAAAATGTAAATTTCCAATTTCAACCAAACATGCTAGAAATGCTCCAATTGAGCTAATTAGCTTATTGAGAGAATATTGCAATTGTCTGACAAAAGTGAAGAATGTAAATTTCCAATTTCAACCAAACATGCTAGAAATGCTCCATTTGAGCTAATTAGCTTTTTGTGAGAATATTACAAACGTCTGACAAAACTGATAAATGTAAATTTCCAATTTCAACCAAACATGCTAGAAATGCTCCAATTGAGCTAATTAGCTTATTGTGAGAATATTACAAACGTCTGACAAAACTGAAAAATGTAAATTTCCAATTTCAACCAAACATGCTAGAAATGCTCCAATTGAGCTAATTAGCTTATTGTGAGAATATTACAAACGTCTGACAAAACTGAAAAATGTAAATTTACAATTTCAACCAAACATGCTAGAAATGCTCCAATTGAGCTAATTAGCTTATTGTGAGAATATTGCAATTGTCTGACAAAAGTGAAAAATGTAAATTTCCAATTTCAACCAAACATGCTAGAAATGCTCCAATTGAGCTAATTAGCTTATTGTGAGAATATTGCAATTGTCTGACAAAAGCGAAAAATGTAAATTTCCAATTTCAACCAAACATGCTAGAAATGCTCCAATTGAGCTAATTAGCTTATTGTGAGAATATTACAAACGTCTGACAAAAGTGAAAAATGTAAATTTCTGATTTCAACCAAACATGCTAGAAATGCTCCAATTGAGCTAATTAGCTCATTGTGAGAATATTACAAACGTCTGACAAAACTGAAAAATGTAAATTTCCAACTTCAACCAAACATGCTAGAAATGCTCCAATTGAGCTAATTAGCTTATTGTGAGAATATTGCAATTGTCTGACAAAAGCGAAAAATGTAAATTTCCAATTTCAACCAAACATGCTAGAAATGCTCCAATTGAGCTAATTAGCTTATTGTGAGAATATTACAAACGTCTGACAAAAGTAAAAAATGTAAATTTCTGATTTCAACCAAACATGCTAGAAATGCTCCAATTGAGCTAATTAGCTTATTGTGAGAATATTACAAACGTCTGACAAAAGTGAAAAATGTAAATTTCCAATTTCAACCAAACATGCTAGAAATGTTCCAATTGAGCTAATTAGCTTATTGTGAGAATATTACAAACGTCTGACAAAAGTGAAAAATGTAAATTTCCAATTTCAACCAAACATGCTAGAAATGCTCCAATTGAGCTAATTAGCTTATTGTGAGAATATTACAAACGTCTGACAAAACTAAAAAATGTAAATTTCCAATTTCAACCAAACATGCTAGAAATGCTCCAATTGAGCTAATTAGCTTATTGTGAGAATATTACAAACGTCTGACAAAAGTGAAAAATTTAAAATTCCAATTTCAATCAAACATGCTAGAAATGCTCCAATTGAGCTAATTAGCTTATTGTGAGAATATTGCAATTGTCTGACAAAAGCGAAAAATGTAAATTTCCAATTTTAACCAAACATGCTAGAAATGCTCCAATTGAGCTAATTAGCTTATTGTGAGAATATTACAAACGTCTGACAAAAGTGAAAAATGTAAATTTCCAATTTCAACCAAACATGCTAGAAATGCTCCAATTGAGCTAATTAGCTTATTGTGAGAATATTACAAACGTCTGACAAGACTGAAAAATGTAAACTTCCAATTTCAACCAAACATGCTAGAAATGCTCAAATTGCGCAAATAAGCCTACTGTAACAATTTTACAAACGTCTGACAAAGCTGAAAAATGTAAATTTCCAATTTCAACCAAACATGCTAGAAATGCTCCAATTGAGCTAATTAGCTTATTGAGAGAATATTGCAATTGTCTGACAAAAGTGAAGAATGCAAATTTCCAATTTCAACTAAACATGCTAGAAATGCTCCAATTGAGCTAATTAGCTTAATTTGAGAATATTACAAACGTCTGACAAAACTGAAAAATGTAAATTTCCAATTTCAACCAAACATGCTAGAAATGCTCCAATTGAGCTAATTAGCTTATTGAGAGAATATTGCAATTGTCTGACAAAAGTGAAAAATGCAAATTTCCAATTTCAACTAAACATGCTAGAAATGCTCCAATTGAGCTAATTAGCTTATTGTGAGAATATTACAAACGTCTGACAAAACTGAAAAATGTAAATTTTCAATTTCAACCAAACATGCTAGAAATGCTCCAATTGAGCTAGTTAGCTTATTGTGAGAATATTGCAATTGTCTGACAAAAGTGAAGAATGCAAATTTCCAATTTCAACTAAACATGCTAGAAATGCTCCAATTGAGCTAATTAGCTTAATTTGAGAATATTACAAACGTCTGACAAAACTGAAAAATGTAAATTTCCAATTTCAACCAAACATGCTAGAAATGCTCCAAATGCGGAAATAAGCTTACTGTAAGAAGTGTACAAACGTCTGACAAAAGTGAAAAATGTAAATTTCCAATTTCAACCAAACATGCTAGAAATGCTCCAATTGAGCTAATTAGCTTATTGAGAGAATATTGCAATTGTCTGACAAAAGTGAAAAATGCAAATTTCCAATTTCAACTAAACATGCTAGAAATGCTCCAATTGAGCTAATTAGCTTATTGTGAGAATATTACAAACGTCTGACAAAACTGAAAAATGTAAATTTTCAATTTCAACCAAACATGCTAGAAATGCTCCAATTGAGCTAGTTAGCTTATTGTGAGAATATTGCAATTGTCTGACAAAAGTGAAAAATGTAAATTTTCAATTTCAACCAAACATGCTAGAAATGCTCCAATTGAGCTAATTAGCTTATTGTGAGAATATTACAAACGTCCGACAAAAGTGAAAAATGTAAATTTCCAATTTCAACCAAACATGCTAGAAATGCTCCAATTGAGCTAATTAGCTTATTGTGAGAATATTACAAACGTCTGACAAAACTGAAAAATGTAAATTTCCAATTTCAACCAAACATGCTAGAAATGCTCCAATTGAGCTAATTAGCTTATTGTGAGAATATTACAAACGTCTGACCAAACTGAAAAATGTAAATTTCCAATTTCAACCAAACAAGCTAGAAATGCTCCAATTGAGCTAATTAGCTTATTGTGAGAATATTACAAACGTCTGGCAAAACTGAAAAATAGAAATTTCCAATTTCAACCAAACATGCTAGAAATGCTCCAATTGAGCTAATTAGCTTATTGATAGAATATTGCAATTGTCTGACAAAACTGAAAAATGTAATTTCCAATTTCAACCAAACATGCTAGAAATGCTCCAATTGAGCTAATTAGCTTATTGTGAGAATATTACAAACGTTTGACAAAAGTGAAAAATGTAAATTTCCAATTTCAACCAAACATGCTAGAAATGCTCCAATTGAGCTAATTAGCTTATTGAGAGAATATTGCAATTGTCTGACAAAAGTGAAAAATGCAAATTTCCAATTTCAACTAAACATGCTAGAAATGCTCCAAATGCGGAAATAAGCTTACTGTAAGAAGTGTACAAACGTCTGACAAAAGTGAAAAATGTAAATTTCCAATTTCAACCAAACATGCTAGAAATGCTCCAATTGAGCTAATTAGCTTATTGAGAGAATATTGCAATTGTCTGACAAAAGTGAAAAATGCAAATTTCCAATTTCAACTAAACATGCTAGAAATGCTCCAATTGAGCTAATTAGCTTATTGTGAGAATATTACAAACGTCTGACAAAACTGAAAAATGTAAATTTTCAATTTCAACCAAACATGCTAGAAATGCTCCAATTGAGCTAGTTAGCTTATTGTGAGAATATTGCAATTGTCTGACAAAAGTGAAAAATGTAAATTTTCAATTTCAACCAAACATGCTAGAAATGCTCCAATTGAGCTAATTAGCTTATTGTGAGAATATTACAAACGTCCGACAAAAGTGAAAAATGTAAATTTCCAATTTCAACCAAACATGCTAGAAATGCTCCAATTGAGCTAATTAGCTTATTGTGAGAATATTACAAACGTCTGACAAAACTGAAAAATGTAAATTTCCAATTTCAACCAAACATGCTAGAAATGCTCCAATTGAGCTAATTAGCTTATTGTGAGAATATTACAAACGTCTGACCAAACTGAAAAATGTAAATTTCCAATTTCAACCAAACAAGCTAGAAATGCTCCAATTGAGCTAATTAGCTTATTGTGAGAATATTACAAACGTCTGGCAAAACTGAAAAATAGAAATTTCCAATTTCAACCAAACATGCTAGAAATGCTCCAATTGAGCTAATTAGCTTATTGATAGAATATTGCAATTGTCTGACAAAACTGAAAAATGTAATTTCCAATTTCAACCAAACATGCTAGAAATGCTCCAATTGAGCTAATTAGCTTATTGTGAGAATATTACAAACGTTTGACAAAAGTGAAAAATGTAAATTTCCAATTTCAACCAAACATGCTAGAAATGCTCCAATTGAGCTAATTAGCTTATTGTGAGAATATTACAAACGTCTGACAAAACTGAAAAATGTAAATTTCCAATTTCAACCAAACATGCTAGAAATGCTCCAATTGAGCTAATTAGCTTATTGTGAGAATATTACAAACGTCTGACAAAAGTAAAAAATGTAAATTTCTGATTTCAACCAAACATGCTAGAAATGCTCCAATTGAGCTAATTAGCTCATTGTGAGAATATTACAAACGTCTGACAAAACTGAAAAATGTAAATTTCCAACTTCAACCAAACATGCTAGAAATGCTCCAATTGAGCTAATTAGCTTATTGTGAGAATATTGCAATTGTCTGACAAAAGTGAAAAATGTAAATTTCCAATTTCAACCAAACATGCTAGAAATGCTCCAATTGAGCTAATTAGCTTATTGTGAGAATATTACAAACGTCTGACAAAACTGAAAAACGTAAATTGCCAATTTCAATCAAACATGCTAGAAATGCTCCAATTGAGCTAATTAGCTTATTGTGAGAATATTGCAATTGTCTGACAAAAGCGAAAAATGTAAATTTCCAATTTCAACCAAACATGCTAGAAATGCTCCAATTGAGCTAATTAGCTTATTGTGAGAATATTACAAACGTCTGACAAAAGTAAAAAATGTAAATTTCTGATTTCAACCAAACATGCTAGAAATGCTCGAATTGAGCTAATTAGCTTATTGTGAGAATATTACAAACGTCTGACAAAAGTGAAAAATGTAAATTTCCAATTTCAACCAAACATGCTAGAAATGTTCCAATTGAGCTAATTTGCTTATTGTGAGAATATTACAAACGTCTGACAAAAGTGAAAAATGTAAATTTCCAATTTCAACCAAACATGCTAGAAATGCTCCAATTGAGCTAATTAGCTTATTGTGAGAATATTACAAACGTCTGACAAAACTAAAAAATGTAAATTTCCAATTTCAACCAAACATGCTAGAAATGCTCCAATTGAGCTAATTAGCTTATTGTGAGAATATTACAAACGTCTGACAAAAGTGAAAAATTTAAAATTCCAATTTCAATCAAACATGCTAGAAATGCTCCAATTGCGCAAATAAGCCTACTGTAAGAATTTTACAAACGTCTGACAAAACTGAAAAATGTAAATTTCCAATTTCAACCAAACATGCTAGAAATGCTCCAATTGAGCTAATTAGCTTATTGTGAGAATATTGCAATTGTTTGACAAAAGTGAAAAATGTAAATTTCCAATTTCAACCAAACATGCTAGAAATGCTCCAATTGAGCTAATTAGCTTATTGTGAGAATATTACAAACGTCTGACAAAACTGAAAAATGTAAATTTCCAATTTCAACCAAACATGCTAGAAATGCTCCATTTGAGCTAATTAGCTTTTTGTGAGAATATTACAAACGTCTGACAAAACTGAAAAATGTAAATTTCCAATTTCAACCAAACATGCTAGAAATGCTCCAATTGAGCTAATTAGCTTATTGTGAGAATATTACAAACGTCTGACAAAACTGAAAAATGTAAATTTCCAATTTCAACCAAACATGCTAGAAATGCTCCAATTGAGCTGATTAGCTTATTGTGAGAATATTACAAACGTATGAAAAAACTGAAAAATGTAAATTTCCAATTTCAACTAAACATGCTAGAAATGCTCCATATGAGCTAATTAGCTTATTGTGAGAATATTACAAACGTCTGACAAAACTGAAAAATGTAAATTTCCAATTTCAACCAAACATGCTAGAAATTCTCAAATTGCGCAAATAAGCCTACTGTAAGAATTTTACAAACGTCTGACAAAGCTGAAAAATGTAAATTTCCAATTTCAACCAAACATGCTAGAAATGCTCCAATTGAGCTAATTAGCTTATTGAGAGAATATTGCAATTGTCTGACAAAAGTGAAAAATGCAAATTTCCAAGTTCAACTAAACATGCTAGAAATGCTCCAATTGAGCTAATTAGCTTATTTTGAGAATATTACAAACGTCTGACAAAAGTGAAAAATGTAAATTTCCAATTTCAACCAAACATGCTAGAAATGCTCCAATTGAGCTAATTAGCTTATTGTGAGAATATTACAAACGTCTGACAAAACTGAAAGATGTAAATTTCCAATTTCAACCAAACATGCTAGAAATGCTCCAATTGAGCTAATTAGCTTATTGTGAGAATATTACAAACGTCTGACAAAAGTGAAAAATGTAAATTTCCAATTTCAACCAAACATGCTAGAAATGTTCCAATTGAGCTAATTAGCTTATTGTGAGAATATTGCAATTGTCTGACAAAACTGAAAAATGTAAATTTCCAATTTCAACCAAACATGCTAGAAATGCTCCAATTGAGCTAATTAGCTTATTGTGAGAATATTGCAATTGTCTGACAAAACTGAAAAATGTAATTTCCAATTTCAACCAAACATGCTAGAAATGCTCCAATTGAGCTAATTAGCTTATTGTGAGAATATTACAAACGTCTGACAAAACTGAAAAATGTAAATTTCCAATTTCAACCAAACATGCTAGAAATGCTCCAATTGAGCTAATTAGCTTATTGTGAGAATATTACAAACGTCTGACAAATCTGAAAAATGTAAATTTTCAATTTCAACCAAACATGCTAGAAATGCTCCAATTGAGCTAATTAGCTTATTGTGAGAATATTGCAATTGTCTGACAAAAGCGAAAAATGTAAATTTCCAATTTCAACCAAACATGCTAGAAATGCTCCAATTGAGCTAATTAGCTTATTGTGAGAATATTACAAACGTCTGACAAAACTGAAAAATGTAAATTTCCAATTTCAACCAAACATGCTAGAAATGCTCCAAATGCGGAAATAAGCTTACTGTAAGAAGTGTACAAACGTCTGACAAAACTGAAAAATGTAAATTTCCAATTTCAACCAAACATGCTAGAAATGCTCCATTTGAGCTAATTAGCTTTTTGTGAGAATATTACAAACGTCTGACAAAACTGATAAATGTAAATTTCCAATTTCAACCAAACATGCTAGAAATGCTCGAATTGCGCAAATAAGCCTACTGTAAGAATTTTACAAACGTCTGACAAAGCTGAAAAATGTAAATTTCCAATTTCAACCAAACATGCTAGAAATGCTCCAATTGAGCTAATTAGCTTATTGAGAGAATATTGCAATTGTCTGACAAAAGTGAAGAATGTAAATTTCCAATTTCAACCAAACATGCTAGAAATGCTCCATTTGAGCTAATTAGCTTTTTGTGAGAATATTACAAACGTCTGACAAAACTGATAAATGTAAATTTCCAATTTCAACCAAACATGCTAGAAATGCTCCAATTGAGCTAATTAGCTTATTGTGAGAATATTACAAACGTCTGACAAAACTGAAAAATGTAAATTTCCAATTTCAACCAAACATGCTAGAAATGCTCCAATTGAGCTAATTAGCTTATTGTGAGAATATTACAAACGTCTGACAAAACTGAAAAATGTAAATTTACAATTTCAACCAAACATGCTAGAAATGCTCCAATTGAGCTAATTAGCTTATTGTGAGAATATTGCAATTGTCTGACAAAAGTGAAAAATGTAAATTTCCAATTTCAACCAAACATGCTAGAAATGCTCCAATTGAGCTAATTAGCTTATTGTGAGAATATTACAAACGTCTGACAAAAGTAAAAAATGTAAATTTCTGATTTCAACCAAACATGCTAGAAATGCTCCAATTGAGCTAATTAGCTTATTGTGAGAATATTACAAACGTCTGACAAAAGTGAAAAATGTAAATTTCCAATTTCAACCAAACATGCTAGAAATGTTCCAATTGAGCTAATTAGCTTATTGTGAGAATATTACAAACGTCTGACAAAAGTGAAAAATGTAAATTTCCAATTTCAACCAAACATGCTAGAAATGCTCCAATTGAGCTAATTAGCTTATTGTGAGAATATTACAAACGTCTGACAAAACTAAAAAATGTAAATTTCCAATTTCAACCAAACATGCTAGAAATGCTCCAATTGAGCTAATTAGCTTATTGTGAGAATATTACAAACGTCTGACAAAAGTGAAAAATTTAAAATTCCAATTTCAATCAAACATGCTAGAAATGCTCCAATTGCGCAAATAAGCCTACTGTAAGAATTTTACAAACGTCTGACAAAACTGAAAAATGTAAATTTCCAATTTCAACCAAACATGCTAGAAATGCTCCAATTGAGCTAATTAGCTTATTGTGAGAATATTGCAATTGTTTGACAAAAGTGAAAAATGTAAATTTCCAATTTCAACCAAACATGCTAGAAATGCTCCAATTGAGCTAATTAGCTTATTGTGAGAATATTACAAACGTCTGACAAAACTGAAAAATGTAAATTTCCAATTTCAACCAAACATGCTAGAAATGCTCCATTTGAGCTAATTAGCTTTTTGTGAGAATATTACAAACGTCTGACAAAACTGATAAATGTAAATTTCCAATTGTAACCAAACATGCTAGAAATGCTCCAATTGAGCTAATTAGCTTATTGTGAGAATATTACAAACGTCTGACAAAACTGAATAATGTAAATTTCCAATTTCAACCAAACATGCTAGAAATGCTCCAATTGAGCTAATTAGCTTATTGTGAGAATATTACAAACGTCTGACAAAACTGAAAAATGTAAATTTCCAATTTCAACCAAACATGCTAGAAATGCTCCAATTGAGCTAATTAGCTTATTGTGAGAATATTGCAATTGTCTGACAAAAGTGAAAAATGTAAATTTCCAATTTCAACCAAACATGCTAGAAATGCTCCAATTGAGCTAATTAGCTTATTGTGAGAATATTGCAATTGTCTGACAAAAGCGAAAAATGTAAATTTCCAATTTCAACCAAACATGCTAGAAATGCTCCAATTGAGCTAATTAGCTTATTGTGAGAATATTACAAACGTCTGACAAAAGTGAAAAATGTAAATTTCCAATTTCAACCAAACATGCTAGAAATGCTCCAATTGAGCTAATTAGCTTATTGTGAGAATATTACAAACGTCTGACAAAACTGAAAAATGTAAACTTCCAATTTCAACCAAACATGCTAGAAATGCTCAAATTGCGCAAATAAGCCTACTGTAACAATTTTACAAACGTCTGACAAAGCTGAAAAATGTAAATTTCCAATTTCAACCAAACATGCTAGAAATGCTCCAATTGAGCTAATTAGCTTATTGAGAGAATATTGCAATTGTCTGACAAAAGTGAAGAATGCAAATTTCCAATTTCAACTAAACATGCTAGAAATGCTCCAATTGAGCTAATTAGCTTAATTTGAGAATATTACAAACGTCTGACAAAACTGAAAAATGTAAATTTCCAATTTCAACCAAACATGCTAGAAATGCTCCAATTGAGCTAATTAGCTTATTGAGAGAATATTGCAATTGTCTGACAAAAGTGAAAAATGCAAATTTCCAATTTCAACTAAACATGCTAGAAATGCTCCAATTGAGCTAATTAGCTTATTGTGAGAATATTACAAACGTCTGACAAAACTGAAAAATGTAAATTTTCAATTTCAACCAAACATGCTAGAAATGCTCCAATTGAGCTAGTTAGCTTATTGTGAGAATATTGCAATTGTCTGACAAAAGTGAAGAATGTAAATTTCCAATTTCAACTAAACATGCTAGAAATGCTCCAATTGAGCTAATTAGCTTAATTTGAGAATATTACAAACGTCTGACAAAACTGAAAAATGTAAATTTCCAATTTCAACCAAACATGCTAGAAATGCTCCAAATGCGGAAATAAGCTTACTGTAAGAAGTGTACAAACGTCTGACAAAAGTGAAAAATGTAAATTTCCAATTTCAACCAAACATGCTAGAAATGCTCCAATTGAGCTAATTAGCTTATTGAGAGAATATTGCAATTGTCTGACAAAAGTGAAAAATGCAAATTTCCAATTTCAACTAAACATGCTAGAAATGCTCCAATTGAGCTAATTAGCTTATTGTGAGAATATTACAAACGTCTGACAAAACTGAAAAATGTAAATTTTCAATTTCAACCAAACATGCTAGAAATGCTCCAATTGAGCTAGTTAGCTTATTGTGAGAATATTGCAATTGTCTGACAAAAGTGAAAAATGTAAATTTTCAATTTCAACCAAACAAGCTAGAAATGCTCCAATTGAGCTAATTAGCTTATTGTGAGAATATTACAAACGTCTGACAAAACTGAAAAATAGAAATTTCCAATTTCAACCAAACATGCTAGAAATGCTCCAATTGAGCTAATTAGCTTATTGATAGAATATTGCAATTGTCTGACAAAACTGAAAAATGTAATTTCCAATTTCAACCAAACATGCTAGAAATGCTCCAATTGAGCTAATTAGCTTATTGTGAGAATATTACAAACGTCTGACAAAAGTGAAAAATGTAAATTTCCAATTTCAACCAAACATGCTAGAAATGCTCCAATTGAGCTAATTAGCTTATTGTGAGAATATTACAAACGTCTGACAAAACTGAAAAATGTAAATTTCCAATTTCAACCAAACATGCTAGAAATGCTCCAATTGAGCTAATTAGCTTATTGTGAGAATATTACAAACGTCTGACAAAAGTGAAAAATGTAAATTTCCAATTTCAACCAAACATGCTAGAAATGCTCCAATTGAGCTAATTAGCTCATTGTGAGAATATTACAAACGTCTGACAAAACTGAAAAATGTAAATTTCCAACTTCAACCAAACATGCTAGAAATGCTCCAATTGAGCTAATTAGCTTATTGTGAGAATATTGCAATTGTCTGACAAAAGTGAAAAATGTAAATTTCCAATTTCAACCAAACATGCTAGAAATGCTCCAATTGAGCTAATTAGCTTATTGTGAGAATATTACAAACGTCTGACAAAACTGAAAAACGTAAATTGCCAATTTCAATCAAACATGCTAGAAATGCTCCAATTGAGCTAATTAGCTTATTGTGAGAATATTGCAATTGTCTGACAAAAGCGAAAAATGTAAATTTCCAATTTCAACCAAACATGCTAGAAATGCTCCAATTGAGCTAATTAGCTTATTGTGAGAATATTACAAACGTCTGACAAAAGTAAAAAATGTAAATTTCTGATTTCAACCAAACATGCTAGAAATGCTCCAATTGAGCTAATTAGCTTATTGTGAGAATATTACAAACGTCTGACAAAAGTGAAAAATGTAAATTTCCAATTTCAACCAAACATGCTAGAAATGTTCCAATTGAGCTAATTAGCTTATTGTGAGAATATTACAAACGTCTGACAAAAGTGAAAAATGTAAATTTCCAATTTCAACCAAACATGCTAGAAATGCTCCAATTGAGCTAATTAGCTTATTGTGAGAATATTACAAACGTCTGACAAAACTAAAAAATGTAAATTTCCAATTTCAACCAAACATGTTAGAAATGCTCCAATTGTGCTAATTAGCTTATTGTGAGAATATTGCAATTGTCTGACAAAACTGAAAAATGTAAATTTCCAATTTCAACCAAACATGCTAGAAATGCTCCAAATGCGGAAATAAGCTTACTGTAAGAAGTGTACAAACGTCTGACAAAAGTGAAAAATGTAAATTTCCAATTTCAACCAAACATGCTAGAAATGCTCCAATTGAGCTAATTAGCTTATTGTGAGAATATTACAAACGTCTGACAAAACTGTAAAATGTAAATTTCCAATTTCAATCAAACATGCTAGAAATGCTCAAATTGCGCAAATAAGCCTACTGTAAGAATTTTACAAACGTCTGACAAAGCTGAAAAATGTAAATTTCCAATTTCAACCAAACATGCTAGAAATGCTCCAATTGAGCTAATTAGCTTATTGAGAGAATATTGCAATTGTCTGACAAAAGTGAAGAATGTAAATTTCCAATTTCAACCAAACATGCTAGAAATGCTCCATTTGAGCTAATTAGCTTTTTGTGAGAATATTACAAACGTCTGACAAAACTGATAAATGTAAATTTCCAATTTCAACCAAACATGCTAGAAATGCTCCAATTGAGCTAATTAGCTTATTGTGAGAATATTGCAATTGTCTGACAAAAGCGAAAAATGTAAATTTCCAATTTCAACCAAACATGCTAGAAATGCTCCAATTGAGCTAATTAGCTTATTGTGAGAATATTACAAACGTCTGACAAAAGTGAAAAATGTAAATTTCCAATTTCAACCAAACATGCTAGAAATGCTCCAATTGAGCTAATTAGCTTATTGTGAGAATATTACAAACGTCTGACAAAACTGAAAAATGTAAACTTCCAATTTCAACCAAACATGCTAGAAATGCTCAAATTGCGCAAATAAGCCTACTGTAACAATTTTACAAACGTCTGACAAAGCTGAAAAATGTAAATTTCCAATTTCAACCAAACATGCTAGAAATGCTCCAATTGAGCTAATTAGCTTATTGAGAGAATATTGCAATTGTCTGACAAAAGTGAAGAATGCAAATTTCCAATTTCAACTAAACATGCTAGAAATGCTCCAATTGAGCTAATTAGCTTATTGTGAGAATATTACAAACGTCTGACAAAACTGAAAAATGTAAATTTTCAATTTCAACCAAACATGCTAGAAATGCTCCAATTGAGCTAGTTAGCTTATTGTGAGAATATTGCAATTGTCTGACAAAAGTGAAGAATGTAAATTTCCAATTTCAACTAAACATGCTAGAAATGCTCCAATTGAGCTAATTAGCTTAATTTGAGAATATTACAAACGTCTGACAAAACTGAAAAATGTAAATTTCCAATTTCAACCAAACATGCTAGAAATGCTCCAAATGCGGAAATAAGCTTACTGTAAGAAGTGTACAAACGTCTGACAAAAGTGAAAAATGTAAATTTCCAATTTCAACCAAACATGCTAGAAATGCTCCAATTGAGCTAATTAGCTTATTGAGAGAATATTGCAATTGTCTGACAAAAGTGAAAAATGCAAATTTCCAATTTCAACTAAACATGCTAGAAATGCTCCAATTGAGCTAATTAGCTTATTGTGAGAATATTACAAACGTCTGACAAAACTGAAAAATGTAAATTTTCAATTTCAACCAAACATGCTAGAAATGCTCCAATTGAGCTAGTTAGCTTATTGTGAGAATATTGCAATTGTCTGACAAAAGTGAAAAATGTAAATTTTCAATTTCAACCAAACAAGCTAGAAATGCTCCAATTGAGCTAATTAGCTTATTGTGAGAATATTACAAACGTCTGACAAAACTGAAAAATAGAAATTTCCAATTTCAACCAAACATGCTAGAAATGCTCCAATTGAGCTAATTAGCTTATTGATAGAATATTGCAATTGTCTGACAAAACTGAAAAATGTAATTTCCAATTTCAACCAAACATGCTAGAAATGCTCCAATTGAGCTAATTAGCTTATTGTGAGAATATTACAAACGTCTGACAAAAGTGAAAAATGTAAATTTCCAATTTCAACCAAACATGCTAGAAATGCTCCAATTGAGCTAATTAGCTTATTGTGAGAATATTACAAACGTCTGACAAAACTGAAAAATGTAAATTTCCAATTTCAACCAAACATGCTAGAAATGCTCCAATTGAGCTAATTAGCTTATTGTGAGAATATTACAAACGTCTGACAAAAGTAAAAAATGTAAATTTCTGATTTCAACCAAACATGCTAGAAATGCTCCAATTGAGCTAATTAGCTCATTGTGAGAATATTACAAACGTCTGACAAAACTGAAAAATGTAAATTTCCAACTTCAACCAAACATGCTAGAAATGCTCCAATTGAGCTAATTAGCTTATTGTGAGAATATTGCAATTGTCTGACAAAAGTGAAAAATGTAAATTTCCAATTTCAACCAAACATGCTAGAAATGCTCCAATTGAGCTAATTAGCTTATTGTGAGAATATTACAAACGTCTGACAAAACTGAAAAACGTAAATTGCCAATTTCAATCAAACATGCTAGAAATGCTCCAATTGAGCTAATTAGCTTATTGTGAGAATATTGCAATTGTCTGACAAAAGCGAAAAATGTAAATTTCCAATTTCAACCAAACATGCTAGAAATGCTCCAATTGAGCTAATTAGCTTATTGTGAGAATATTACAAACGTCTGACAAAAGTAAAAAATGTAAATTTCTGATTTCAACCAAACATGCTAGAAATGCTCCAATTGAGCTAATTAGCTTATTGTGAGAATATTACAAACGTCTGACAAAAGTGAAAAATGTAAATTTCCAATTTCAACCAAACATGCTAGAAATGTTCCAATTGAGCTAATTAGCTTATTGTGAGAATATTACAAACGTCTGACAAAAGTGAAAAATGTAAATTTCCAATTTCAACCAAACATGCTAGAAATGCTCCAATTGAGCTAATTAGCTTATTGTGAGAATATTACAAACGTCTGACAAAACTAAAAAATGTAAATTTCCAATTTCAACCAAACATGTTAGAAATGCTCCAATTGTGCTAATTAGCTTATTGTGAGAATATTGCAATTGTCTGACAAAACTGAAAAATGTAAATTTCCAATCTCAACCAAACATGCTAGAAATGCTCCAAATGCGGAAATAAGCTTACTGTAAGAAGTGTACAAACGTCTGACAAAACTGAAAAATGTAAATTTCCAATTTCAACCAAACATGCTAGAAATGCTCCAATTGAGCTAATTAGCTTATTGTGAGAATATTACAAACGTCTGACAAAACTGTAAAATGTAAATTTCCAATTTCAATCAAACATGCTAGAAATGCTCAAATTGCGCAAATAAGCCTACTGTAAGAATTTTACAAACGTCTGACAAAGCTGAAAAATGTAAATTTCCAATTTCAACCAAACATGCTAGAAATGCTCCAATTGAGCTAATTAGCTTATTGAGAGAATATTGCAATTGTCTGACAAAAGTGAAGAATGTAAATTTCCAATTTCAACTAAACATGCTAGAAATGCTCCAATTGAGCTAATTAGCTTATTGTGAGAATATTACAAACGTCTGACAAAACTGAAAAATGTAAATTTTCAATTTCAACCAAACATGCTAGAAATGCTCCAATTGAGCTAGTTAGCTTATTGTGAGAATATTGCAATTGTCTGACAAAAGTGAAAAATGTAAATTTTCAATTTCAACCAAACAAGCTAGAAATGCTCCAATTGAGCTAATTAGCTTATTGTGAGAATATTACAAACGTCTGACAAAACTGAAAAATAGAAATTTCCAATTTCAACCAAACATGCTAGAAATGCTCCAATTGAGCTAATTAGCTTATTGATAGAATATTGCAATTGTCTGACAAAACTGAAAAATGTAATTTCCAATTTCAACCAAACATGCTAGAAATGCTCCAATTGAGCTAATTAGCTTATTGTGAGAATATTACAAACGTCTGACAAAAGTGAAAAATGTAAATTTCCAATTTCAACCAAACATGCTAGAAATGCTCCAATTGAGCTAATTAGCTTATTGTGAGAATATTACAAACGTCTGACAAAACTGAAAAATGTAAATTTCCAATTTCAACCAAACATGCTAGAAATGCTCCAATTGAGCTAATTAGCTTATTGTGAGAATATTACAAACGTCTGACAAAAGTAAAAAATGTAAATTTCTGATTTCAACCAAACATGCTAGAAATGCTCCAATTGAGCTAATTAGCTCATTGTGAGAATATTACAAACGTCTGACAAAACTGAAAAATGTAAATTTCCAACTTCAACCAAACATGCTAGAAATGCTCCAATTGAGCTAATTAGCTTATTGTGAGAATATTGCAATTGTCTGACAAAAGTGAAAAATGTAAATTTCCAATTTCAACCAAACATGCTAGAAATGCTCCAATTGAGCTAATTAGCTTATTGTGAGAATATTACAAACGTCTGACAAAACTGAAAAACGTAAATTGCCAATTTCAATCAAACATGCTAGAAATGCTCCAATTGAGCTAATTAGCTTATTGTGAGAATATTGCAATTGTCTGACAAAAGCGAAAAATGTAAATTTCCAATTTCAACCAAACATGCTAGAAATGCTCCAATTGAGCTAATTAGCTTATTGTGAGAATATTACAAACGTCTGACAAAAGTAAAAAATGTAAATTTCTGATTTCAACCAAACATGCTAGAAATGCTCCAATTGAGCTAATTAGCTTATTGTGAGAATATTACAAACGTCTGACAAAAGTGAAAAATGTAAATTTCCAATTTCAACCAAACATGCTAGAAATGTTCCAATTGAGCTAATTAGCTTATTGTGAGAATATTACAAACGTCTGACAAAAGTGAAAAATGTAAATTTCCAATTTCAACCAAACATGCTAGAAATGCTCCAATTGAGCTAATTAGCTTATTGTGAGAATATTACAAACGTCTGACAAAACTAAAAAATGTAAATTTCCAATTTCAACCAAACATGTTAGAAATGCTCCAATTGTGCTAATTAGCTTATTGTGAGAATATTGCAATTGTCTGACAAAACTGAAAAATGTAAATTTCCAATCTCAACCAAACATGCTAGAAATGCTCCAAATGCGGAAATAAGCTTACTGTAAGAAGTGTACAAACGTCTGACAAAACTGAAAAATGTAAATTTCCAATTTCAACCAAACATGCTAGAAATGCTCCAATTGAGCTAATTAGCTTATTGTGAGAATATTACAAACGTCTGACAAAACTGTAAAATGTAAATTTCCAATTTCAATCAAACATGCTAGAAATGCTCAAATTGCGCAAATAAGCCTACTGTAAGAATTTTACAAACGTCTGACAAAGCTGAAAAATGTAAATTTCCAATTTCAACCAAACATGCTAGAAATGCTCCAATTGAGCTAATTAGCTTATTGAGAGAATATTGCAATTGTCTGACAAAAGTGAAGAATGTAAATTTCCAATTTCAACCAAACATGCTAGAAATGCTCCATTTGAGCTAATTAGCTTTTTGTGAGAATATTACAAACGTCTGACAAAACTGATAAATGTAAATTTCCAATTTCAACCAAACATGCTAGAAATGCTCCAATTGAGCTAATTAGCTTATTGTGAGAATATTACAAACGTCTGACAAAACTGAAAAATGTAAATTTCCAATTTCAACCAAACATGCTAGAAATGCTCCAATTGAGCTAATTAGCTTATTGTGAGAATATTACAAACGTCTGACAAAACTGAAAAATGTAAATTTACAATTTCAACCAAACATGCTAGAAATGCTCCAATTGAGCTAATTAGCTTATTGTGAGAATATTGCAATTGTCTGACAAAAGTGAAAAATGTAAATTTCCAATTTCAACCAAACACGCTAGAAATGCTCCAATTGAGCTAATTAGCTTATTGTGAGAATATTGCAATTGTCTGACAAAAGCGAAAAATGTAAATTTCCAATTTCAACCAAACATGCTAGAAATGCTCCAATTGAGCTAATTAGCTTATTGTGAGAATATTACAAACGTCTGACAAAAGTGAAAAATGTAAATTTTTGATTTCAACCAAACATGCTAGAAATGCTCCAATTGAGCTAATTAGCTCATTGTGAGAATATTACAAACGTCTGACAAAACTGAAAAATGTAAATTTCCAACTTCAACCAAACATGCTAGAAATGCTCCAATTGAGCTAATTAGCTTATTGTGAGAATATTGCAATTGTCTGACAAAAGCGAAAAATGTAAATTTCCAATTTCAACCAAACATGCTAGAAATGCTCCAATTGAGCTAATTAGCTTATTGTGAGAATATTACAAACGTCTGACAAAAGTAAAAAATGTAAATTTCTGATTTCAACCAAACATGCTAGAAATGCTCCAATTGAGCTAATTAGCTTATTGTGAGAATATTACAAACGTCTGACAAAAGTGAAAAATGTAAATTTCCAATTTCAACCAAACATGCTAGAAATGTTCCAATTGAGCTAATTAGCTTATTGTGAGAATATTACAAACGTCTGACAAAAGTGAAAAATGTAAATTTCCAATTTCAACCAAACATGCTAGAAATGCTCCAATTGAGCTAATTAGCTTATTGTGAGAATATTACAAACGTCTGACAAAACTAAAAAATGTAAATTTCCAATTTCAACCAAACATGCTAGAAATGCTCCAATTGAGCTAATTAGCTTATTGTGAGAATATTACAATTGTCTGACAAAACTGAATAATGTAAATTTCCAATTTCAACCAAACATGCTAGAAATGCTCCAATTGAGCTAATTAGCTTATTGTGAGAATATTACAAACGTCTGACAAAAGTGAAAAATGTAAATTTCCAATTTCAACCAAACATGCTAGAAATGCTCCAATTGAGCTAATTAGCTTATTGTGAGAATATTACAAACGTCTGACAAAACTGAAAAATGTAAATTTCCAATTTCAACCAAACATGCTAGAAATGCTCAAATTGCGCAAATAAGCCTACTGTAACAATTTTACAAACGTCTGACAAAGCTGAAAAATGTAAATTTCCAATTTCAACCAAACATGCTAGAAATGCTCCAATTGAGCTAATTAGCTTATTGAGAGAATATTGCAATTGTCTGACAAAAGTGAAGAATGCAAATTTCCAATTTCAACTAAACATGCTAGAAATGCTCCAATTGAGCTAATTAGCTTAATTTGAGAATATTACAAACGTCTGACAAAACTGAAAAATGTAAATTTCCAATTTCAACCAAACATGCTAGAAATGCTCCAATTGAGCTAATTAGCTTATTGAGAGAATATTGCAATTGTCTGACAAAAGTGAAAAATGCAAATTTCCAATTTCAACTAAACATGCTAGAAATGCTCCAATTGAGCTAATTAGCTTATTGTGAGAATATTACAAACGTCTGACAAAACTGAAAAATGTCAATTTTCAATTTCAACCAAACATGCTAGAAATGCTCCAATTGAGCTAGTTAGCTTATTGTGAGAATATTGCAATTGTCTGACAAAAGTGAAGAATGCAAATTTCCAATTTCAACTAAACATGCTAGAAATGCTCCAATTGAGCTAATTAGCTTAATTTGAGAATATTACAAACGTCTGACAAAACTGAAAAATGTAAATTTCCAATTTCAACCAAACATGCTAGAAATGCTCCAAATGCGGAAATAAGCTTACTGTAAGAAGTGTACAAACGTCTGACAAAACTGAAAAATGTAAATTTTCAATTTCAACCAAACATGCTAGAAATGCTCCAATTGAGCTAATTAGCTTATTGTGAGAATATTGCAATTGTCTGACAAAAGCGAAAAATGTAAATTTCCAATTTCAACCAAACATGCTAGAAATGCTCCAATTGAGCTAATTAGCTTATTGTGAGAATATTACAAACGTCTGACAAAAGTGAAAAATGTAAATTTCCAATTTCAACCAAACATGCTAGAAATGCTCCAATTGAGCTAATTAGCTTATTGTGAGAATATTACAAACGTCTGACAAAACTGAAAAATGTAAATTTCCAATTTCAACCAAACATGCTAGAAATGCTCAAATTGCGCAAATAAGCCTACTGTAACAATTTTACAAACGTCTGACAAAGCTGAAAAATGTAAATTTCCAATTTCAACCAAACATGCTAGAAATGCTCCAATTGAGCTAATTAGCTTATTGAGAGAATATTGCAATTGTCTGACAAAAGTGAAGAATGCAAATTTCCAATTTCAACTAAACATGCTAGAAATGCTCCAATTGAGCTAATTAGCTTAATTTGAGAATATTACAAACGTCTGACAAAACTGAAAAATGTAAATTTCCAATTTCAACCAAACATGCTAGAAATGCTCCAATTGAGCTAATTAGCTTATTGAGAGAATATTGCAATTGTCTGACAAAAGTGAAAAATGCAAATTTCCAATTTCAACTAAACATGCTAGAAATGCTCCAATTGAGCTAATTAGCTTATTGTGAGAATATTACAAACGTCTGACAAAACTGAAAAATGTCAATTTTCAATTTCAACCAAACATGCTAGAAATGCTCCAATTGAGCTAGTTAGCTTATTGTGAGAATATTGCAATTGTCTGACAAAAGTGAAGAATGCAAATTTCCAATTTCAACTAAACATGCTAGAAATGCTCCAATTGAGCTAATTAGCTTAATTTGAGAATATTACAAACGTCTGACAAAACTGAAAAATGTAAATTTCCAATTTCAACCAAACATGCTAGAAATGCTCCAAATGCGGAAATAAGCTTACTGTAAGAAGTGTACAAACGTCTGACAAAACTGAAAAATGTAAATTTTCAATTTCAACCAAACATGCTAGAAATGCTCCAATTGAGCTAGTTAGCTTATTGTGAGAATATTGCAATTGTCTGACAAAAGTGAAAAATGTAAATTTTCAATTTCAACCAAACATGCTAGAAATGCTCCAATTGAGCTAATTAGCTTATTGTGAGAATATTACAAACGTCCGACAAAAGTGAAAAATGTAAATTTCCAATTTCAACCAAACATGCTAGAAATGCTCCAATTGAGCTAATTAGCTTATTGTGAGAATATTACAAACGTCTGACAAAACTGAAAAATGTAAATTTCCAATTTCAACCAAACATGCTAGAAATGCTCCAATTGAGCTAATTAGCTTATTGTGAGAATATTACAAACGTCTGACCAAACTGAAATATGTAAATTTCCAATTTCAACCAAACAAGCTAGAAATGCTCCAATTGAGCTAATTAGCTTATTGTGAGAATATTACAAACGTCTGACAAAACTGAAAAATAGAAATTTCCAATTTCAACCAAACATGCTAGAAATGCTCCAATTGAGCTAATTAGCTTATTGATAGAATATTGCAATTGTCTGACAAAACTGAAAAATGTAATTTCCAATTTCAACCAAACATGCTAGAAATGCTCCAATTGAGCTAATTAGCTTATTGTGAGAATATTACAAACGTCTGACAAAAGTGAAAAATGTAAATTTCCAATTTCAACCAAACATGCTAGAAATGCTCCAATTGAGCTAATTAGCTTATTGTGAGAATATTACAAACGTCTGACAAAACTGAAAAATGTAAATTTCCAATTTCAACCAAACATGCTAGAAATGCTCCAATTGAGCTAATTAGCTTATTGTGAGAATATTACAAACGTCTGACAAAAGTAAAAAATGTAAATTTCTGATTTCAACCAAACATGCTAGAAATGCTCCAATTGAGCTAATTAGCTCATTGTGAGAATATTACAAACGTCTGACAAAACTGAAAAATGTAAATTTCCAACTTCAACCAAACATGCTAGAAATGCTCCAATTGAGCTAATTAGCTTATTGTGAGAATATTGCAATTGTCTGACAAAAGTGAAAAATGTAAATTTCCAATTTCAACCAAACATGCTAGAAATGCTCCAATTGAGCTAATTAGCTTATTGTGAGAATATTACAAACGTATGACAAAACTGAAAAATGTAAATTTCCAATTTCAACTAAACATGCTAGAAATGCTCCAATTGAGCTAATTAGCTTATTGTGAGAATATTACAAACGTCTGACAAAACTGAAAAATGTAAATTTCCAATTTCAACCAAACATGCTAGAAATTCTCAAATTGCGCAAATAAGCCTACTGTAAGAATTTTACAAACGTCTGACAAAGCTGAAAAATGTAAATTTCCAATTTCAACCAAACATGCTAGAAATGCTCCAATTGAGCTAATTAGCTTATTGAGAGAATATTGCAATTGTCTGACAAAAGTGAAAAATGCAAATTTCCAAGTTCAACTAAACATGCTAGAAATGCTCCAATTGAGCTAATTAGCTTATTTTGAGAATATTACAAACGTCTGACAAAAGTGAAAAATGTAAATTTCCAATTTCAACCAAACATGCTAGAAATGCTCCAATTGAGCTAATTAGCTTATTGTGAGAATATTACAAACGTCTGACAAAACTGAAAAATGTAAATTTCCAATTTCAACCAAACATGCTAGAAATGCTCCAATTGAGCTAATTAGCTTATTGAGAGAATATTGCAATTGTCTGACAAAAGTGAAAAATGCAAATTTCCAATTTCAACTAAACATGCTAGAAATGCTCCAATTGAGCTAATTAGCTTATTGTGAGAATATTACAAACGTCTGACAAAAGCGAAAAATGTAAATTTCCACGTTCAACCAAACATGCTAGAATTGCTCTAATTGAGCTAATTAGCTTATTGTGGGAATATTGCAATTGTCTGACAAAAGTGAAAAATGTAAATTTCCAATTTCAACCAAACATGTTAGAAATGCTCCAATTGTGCTAATTAGCTTATTGTGAGAATATTACAAACGTCTGACAAAACTGAAAAATGTAAATTTCCAATTTCAACCAAACATGCTAGAAATGCTCCAATTGAGCTAATTAGCTTATTGTGAGAATATTACAAACGTCTGACAAAAGTGAAAAATTTATAATTCCAATTTCAATCAAACATGCTAGAAATGCTCCAATTGCGCAAATAAGCCTACTGTAAGAATTTTACAAACGTCTGACAAAACTGAAAATTTAAATTTTGAATTTCAACCAAACATGCTAAAAATGATCCAATTGAGCTAATTAGCTTATCGTGAGAATATTGCAATTGTTTGACAAAAGTGAAAAATGTAAATTTCCAATATCAACCAAACATGCTAGAAATGCTCCAATTGAGCTAATTAGCTTATTGTGAGAATATTACAAACGTCTGACAAAAGTGAAAAATGTAAATTTTTGATTTCAACCAAACATGCTAGAAATGCTCCAATTGAGCTAATTAGCTCATTGTGAGAATATTACAAACGTCTGACAAAACTGAAAAATGTAAATTTCCAACTTCAACCAAACATGCTAGAAATGCTCCAATTGAGCTAATTAGCTTATTGTGAGAATATTGCAATTGTCTGACAAAAGCGAAAAATGTAAATTTCCAATTTCAACCAAACATGCTAGAAATGCTCCAATTGAGCTAATTAGCTTATTGTGAGAATATTACAAACGTCTGACAAAAGTAAAAAATGTAAATTTCTGATTTCAACCAAACATGCTAGAAATGCTCCAATTGAGCTAATTAGCTTATTGTGAGAATATTACAAACGTCTGACAAAAGTGAAAAATGTAAATTTCCAATTTCAACCAAACATGCTAGAAATGTTCCAATTGAGCTAATTAGCTTATTGTGAGAATATTACAAACGTCTGACAAAAGTGAAAAATGTAAATTTCCAATTTCAACCAAACATGCTAGAAATGCTCCAATTGAGCTAATTAGCTTATTGTGAGAATATTACAAACGTCTGACAAAACTAAAAAATGTAAATTTCCAATTTCAACCAAACATGCTAGAAATGCTCCAATTGAGCTAATTAGCTTATTGTGAGAATATTACAATTGTCTGACAAAACTGAATAATGTAAATTTCCAATTTCAACCAAACATGCTAGAAATGCTCCAATTGAGCTAATTAGCTTATTGTGAGAATATTACAAACGTCTGACAAAACTGAAAAATGTAAATTTCCAATTTCAACCAAACATGCTAGAAATGCTCCAATTGAGCTAATTAGCTTATTGTGAGAATATTGCAATTGTCTGACAAAAGTGAAAAATGTAAATTTCCAATTTCAACCAAACATGCTAGAAATGCTCCAATTGAGCTAATTAGCTTATTGTGAGAATATTGCAATTGTCTGACAAAAGCGAAAAATGTAAATTTCCAATTTCAACCAAACATGCTAGAAATGCTCCAATTGAGCTAATTAGCTTATTGTGAGAATATTACAAACGTCTGACAAAAGTGAAAAATGTAAATTTCCAATTTCAACCAAACATGCTAGAAATACTCCAATTGAGCTAATTAGCTTATTGTGAGAATATTACAAACGTCTGACAAAACTGAAAAATGTAAATTTCCAATTTCAACCAAACATGCTAGAAATGCTCAAATTGCGCAAATAAGCCTACTGTAACAATTTTACAAACGTCTGACAAAGCTGAAAAATGTAAATTTCCAATTTCAACCAAACATGCTAGAAATGCTCCAATTGAGCTAATTAGCTTATTGAGAGAATATTGCAATTGTCTGACAAAAGTGAAGAATGCAAATTTCCAATTTCAACTAAACATGCTAGAAATGCTCCAATTGAGCTAATTAGCTTAATTTGAGAATATTACAAACGTCTGACAAAACTGAAAAATGTAAATTTCCAATTTCAACCAAACATGCTAGAAATGCTCCAATTGAGCTAATTAGCTTATTGAGAGAATATTGCAATTGTCTGACAAAAGTGAAAAATGCAAATTTCCAATTTCAACTAAACATGCTAGAAATGCTCCAATTGAGCTAATTAGCTTATTGTGAGAATATTACAAACGTCTGACAAAACTGAAAAATGTCAATTTTCAATTTCAACCAAACATGCTAGAAATGCTCCAATTGAGCTAGTTAGCTTATTGTGAGAATATTGCAATTGTCTGACAAAAGTGAAGAATGCAAATTTCCAATTTCAACTAAACATGCTAGAAATGCTCCAATTGAGCTAATTAGCTTAATTTGAGAATATTACAAACGTCTGACAAAACTGAAAAATGTAAATTTCCAATTTCAACCAAACATGCTAGAAATGCTCCAAATGCGGAAATAAGCTTACTGTAAGAAGTGTACAAACGCCTGACAAAACTGAAAAATGTAAATTTTCAATTTCAACCAAACATGCTAGAAATGCTCCAATTGAGCTAATTAGCTTATTGTGAGAATATTGCAATTGTCTGACAAAAGCGAAAAATGTAAATTTCCAATTTCAACCAAACATGCTAGAAATGCTCCAATTGAGCTAATTAGCTTATTGTGAGAATATTACAAACGTCTGACAAAAGTGAAAAATGTAAATTTCCAATTTCAACCAAACATGCTAGAAATGCTCCAATTGAGCTAATTAGCTTATTGTGAGAATATTACAAACGTCTGACAAAACTGAAAAATGTAAATTTCCAATTTCAACCAAACATGCTAGAAATGCTCAAATTGCGCAAATAAGCCTACTGTAACAATTTTACAAACGTCTGACAAAGCTGAAAAATGTAAATTTCCAATTTCAACCAAACATGCTAGAAATGCTCCAATTGAGCTAATTAGCTTATTGAGAGAATATTGCAATTGTCTGACAAAAGTGAAGAATGCAAATTTCCAATTTCAACTAAACATGCTAGAAATGCTCCAATTGAGCTAATTAGCTTAATTTGAGAATATTACAAACGTCTGACAAAACTGAAAAATGTAAATTTCCAATTTCAACCAAACATGCTAGAAATGCTCCAATTGAGCTAATTAGCTTATTGAGAGAATATTGCAATTGTCTGACAAAAGTGAAAAATGCAAATTTCCAATTTCAACTAAACATGCTAGAAATGCTCCAATTGAGCTAATTAGCTTATTGTGAGAATATTACAAACGTCTGACAAAACTGAAAAATGTCAATTTTCAATTTCAACCAAACATGCTAGAAATGCTCCAATTGAGCTAGTTAGCTTATTGTGAGAATATTGCAATTGTCTGACAAAAGTGAAGAATGCAAATTTCCAATTTCAACTAAACATGCTAGAAATGCTCCAATTGAGCTAATTAGCTTAATTTGAGAATATTACAAACGTCTGACAAAACTGAAAAATGTAAATTTCCAATTTCAACCAAACATGCTAGAAATGCTCCAAATGCGGAAATAAGCTTACTGTAAGAAGTGTACAAACGTCTGACAAAACTGAAAAATGTAAATTTTCAATTTCAACCAAACATGCTAGAAATGCTCCAATTGAGCTAGTTAGCTTATTGTGAGAATATTGCAATTGTCTGACAAAAGTGAAAAATGTAAATTTTCAATTTCAACCAAACATGCTAGAAATGCTCCAATTGAGCTAATTAGCTTATTGTGAGAATATTACAAACGTCCGACAAAAGTGAAAAATGTAAATTTCCAATTTCAACCAAACATGCTAGAAATGCTCCAATTGAGCTAATTAGCTTATTGTGAGAATATTACAAACGTCTGACAAAACTGAAAAATGTAAATTTCCAATTTCAACCAAACATGCTAGAAATGCTCCAATTGAGCTAATTAGCTTATTGTGAGAATATTACAAACGTCTGACCAAACTGAAATATGTAAATTTCCAATTTCAACCAAACAAGCTAGAAATGCTCCAATTGAGCTAATTAGCTTATTGTGAGAATATTACAAACGTCTGACAAAACTGAAAAATAGAAATTTCCAATTTCAACCAAACATGCTAGAAATGCTCCAATTGAGCTAATTAGCTTATTGTGAGAATATTACAAACGTCTGACAAAACTGAAAAATGTAAATTTCCAATTTCAACCAAACATGCTAGAAATGCTCAAATTGCGCAAATAAGCCTACTGTAACAATTTTACAAACGTCTGACAAAGCTGAAAAATGTAAATTTCCAATTTCAACCAAACATGCTAGAAATGCTCCAATTGAGCTAATTAGCTTATTGAGAGAATATTGCAATTGTCTGACAAAAGTGAAGAATGCAAATTTCCAATTTCAACTAAACATGCTAGAAATGCTCCAATTGAGCTAATTAGCTTAATTTGAGAATATTACAAACGTCTGACAAAACTGAAAAATGTAAATTTCCAATTTCAACCAAACATGCTAGAAATGCTCCAATTGAGCTAATTAGCTTATTGAGAGAATATTGCAATTGTCTGACAAAAGTGAAAAATGCAAATTTCCAATTTCAACTAAACATGCTAGAAATGCTCCAATTGAGCTAATTAGCTTATTGTGAGAATATTACAAACGTCTGACAAAACTGAAAAATGTCAATTTTCAATTTCAACCAAACATGCTAGAAATGCTCCAATTGAGCTAGTTAGCTTATTGTGAGAATATTGCAATTGTCTGACAAAAGTGAAGAATGCAAATTTCCAATTTCAACTAAACATGCTAGAAATGCTCCAATTGAGCTAATTAGCTTAATTTGAGAATATTACAAACGTCTGACAAAACTGAAAAATGTAAATTTCCAATTTCAACCAAACATGCTAGAAATGCTCCAAATGCGGAAATAAGCTTACTGTAAGAAGTGTACAAACGTCTGACAAAACTGAAAAATGTAAATTTTCAATTTCAACCAAACATGCTAGAAATGCTCCAATTGAGCTAGTTAGCTTATTGTGAGAATATTGCAATTGTCTGACAAAAGTGAAAAATGTAAATTTTCAATTTCAACCAAACATGCTAGAAATGCTCCAATTGAGCTAATTAGCTTATTGTGAGAATATTACAAACGTCCGACAAAAGTGAAAAATGTAAATTTCCAATTTCAACCAAACATGCTAGAAATGCTCCAATTGAGCTAATTAGCTTATTGTGAGAATATTACAAACGTCTGACAAAACTGAAAAATGTAAATTTCCAATTTCAACCAAACATGCTAGAAATGCTCCAATTGAGCTAATTAGCTTATTGTGAGAATATTACAAACGTCTGACCAAACTGAAATATGTAAATTTCCAATTTCAACCAAACAAGCTAGAAATGCTCCAATTGAGCTAATTAGCTTATTGTGAGAATATTACAAACGTCTGACAAAACTGAAAAATAGAAATTTCCAATTTCAACCAAACATGCTAGAAATGCTCCAATTGAGCTAATTAGCTTATTGATAGAATATTGCAATTGTCTGACAAAACTGAAAAATGTAATTTCCAATTTCAACCAAACATGCTAGAAATGCTCCAATTGAGCTAATTAGCTTATTGTGAGAATATTACAAACGTCTGACAAAAGTGAAAAATGTAAATTTCCAATTTCAACCAAACATGCTAGAAATGCTCCAATTGAGCTAATTAGCTTATTGTGAGAATATTACAAACGTCTGACAAAACTGAAAAATGTAAATTTCCAATTTCAACCAAACATGCTAGAAATGCTCCAATTGAGCTAATTAGCTTATTGTGAGAATATTACAAACGTCTGACAAAAGTAAAAAATGTAAATTTCTGATTTCAACCAAACATGCTAGAAATGCTCCAATTGAGCTAATTAGCTCATTGTGAGAATATTACAAACGTCTGACAAAACTGAAAAATGTAAATTTCCAACTTCAACCAAACATGCTAGAAATGCTCCAATTGAGCTAATTAGCTTATTGTGAGAATATTGCAATTGTCTGACAAAAGTGAAAAATGTAAATTTCCAATTTCAACCAAACATGCTAGAAATGCTCCAATTGAGCTAATTAGCTTATTGTGAGAATATTACAAACGTATGACAAAACTGAAAAATGTAAATTTCCAATTTCAACTAAACATGCTAGAAATGCTCCAATTGAGCTAATTAGCTTATTGTGAGAATATTACAAACGTCTGACAAAACTGAAAAATGTAAATTTCCAATTTCAACCAAACATGCTAGAAATTCTCAAATTGCGCAAATAAGCCTACTGTAAGAATTTTACAAACGTCTGACAAAGCTGAAAAATGTAAATTTCCAATTTCAACCAAACATGCTAGAAATGCTCCAATTGAGCTAATTAGCTTATTGAGAGAATATTGCAATTGTCTGACAAAAGTGAAAAATGCAAATTTCCAAGTTCAACTAAACATGCTAGAAATGCTCCAATTGAGCTAATTAGCTTATTTTGAGAATATTACAAACGTCTGACAAAAGTGAAAAATGTAAATTTCCAATTTCAACCAAACATGCTAGAAATGCTCCAATTGAGCTAATTAGCTTATTGTGAGAATATTACAAACGTCTGACAAAACTGAAAAATGTAAATTTCCAATTTCAACCAAACATGCTAGAAATGCTCCAATTGAGCTAATTAGCTTATTGAGAGAATATTGCAATTGTCTGACAAAAGTGAAAAATGCAAATTTCCAATTTCAACTAAACATGCTAGAAATGCTCCAATTGAGCTAATTAGCTTATTGTGAGAATATTACAAACGTCTGACAAAAGCGAAAAATGTAAATTTCCACGTTCAACCAAACATGCTAGAATTGCTCTAATTGAGCTAATTAGCTTATTGTGGGAATATTGCAATTGTCTGACAAAAGTGAAAAATGTAAATTTCCAATTTCAACCAAACATGTTAGAAATGCTCCAATTGTGCTAATTAGCTTATTGTGAGAATATTACAAACGTCTGACAAAACTGAAAAATGTAAATTTCCAAATTCAACCAAACATGCTAGAAATGCTCCAATTGAGCTAATTAGCTTATTGTGAGAATATTACAAACGTCTGACAAAAGTGAAAAATTTATAATTCCAATTTCAATCAAACATGCTAGAAATGCTCCAATTGCGCAAATAAGCCTACTGTAAGAATTTTACAAACGTCTGACAAAACTGAAAATTTAAATTTTGAATTTCAACCAAACATGCTAAAAATGATCCAATTGAGCTAATTAGCTTATCGTGAGAATATTGCAATTGTTTGACAAAAGTGAAAAATGTAAATTTCCACGTTCAACCAAACATGCTAGAAATGCTCCAATTGAGCTAATTAGCTTATTGAGAGAATATTGCAATTGTCTGACAAAAGTGAAAAATGCAATTTTCCAATTTCAACTAAACATGCTAGAAATGCTCCAATTGAGCTAATTAGCTTATTGTGAGAATATTACAAACGTCTGACAAAACTGAAAAATGTAAATTTTCAATTTCAACCAAACATGCTAGAAATGCTCCAATTGAGCTAATTAGCTTATTGATAAAATATTGCAATTGTCTGACAAAACTGAAAAATGTAATTTCCAATTTCAACTAAACATGCTAGAAATGCTCCAATTGAGCTAATTAGCTTATTGTGAGAATATTACAAACGTCTGACAAAACTGAAAAATGTAAATTTCCAATTTCAACCAAACATGCTAGAAATGCTCCAAATGCGGAAATAAGCTTACTGTAAGAAGTGTACAAACGTCTGACAAAACTGAAAAATGTAAATTTCCAATTTCAACCAAACATGCTAGAAATGCTCCAATTGAGCTAATTAGCTTATTGAGAGAATATTGCAATTGTCTGACAAAAGTGAAAAATGCAATTTTCCAATTTCAACTAAACATGCTAGAAATGCTCCAATTGAGCTAATTAGCTTATTGTGAGAATATTACAAACGTCTGACAAAACTGAAAAATGTAAATTTTCAATTTCAACCAAACATGCTAGAAATGCTCCAATTGAGCTAATTAGCTTATTGATAGAATATTGCAATTGTCTGACAAAACTGAAAAATGTAATTTCCAATTTCAACTAAACATGCTAGAAATGCTCCAATTGAGCTAATTAGCTTATTGTGAGAATATTACAAACGTCTGACAAAACTGAAAAATGTAAATTTTCAATTTCAACCAAACATGCTAGAAATGCTCCAATTGAGCTAATTAGCTTATTGATAGAATATTGCAATTGTCTGACAAAACTGAAAAATGTAATTTCCAATTTCAACTAAACATGCTAGAAATGCTCCAATTGAGCTAATTAGCTTATTGTGAGAATATTACAAACGTCTGACAAAACTGAAAAATAGAAATTTCCAATTTCAACCAAACATGCTAGAAATGCTCCAATTGAGCTAATTAGCTTATTGATAGAATATTGCAATTGTCTGACAAAACTGAAAAATGTAATTTCCAATTTCAACCAAACATGCTAGAAATGCTCTAATTGAGCTAATTAGCTTATTGTGGGAATATTGCAATTGTCTGACAAAAGTGAAAAATGTAAATTTCCAATTTCAACCAAACATGCTAGAAATGTTCCAATTGAGCTAATTAGCTTATTGTGAGAATATTACAAACGTCTGACAAAAGTAAAAAATGTAAATTTCTGATTTCAACCAAACATGCTAGAAATGCTCCAATTGAGCTAATTAGCTTATTGTGAGAATATTACAAACGTCTGACAAAAGCGAAAAATGTAAATTTCCAATTTCAACCAAACATGCTAGAAATG